>NW_010313176.1:31515-42818 GCF_000700745.2 Antrostomus carolinensis
GTTTAAACTATAAATGTGGCTTCCCTGGAATTATGACAGTTATCATCAATAGCTCTTAATATACTTTGCCTTAGGAATAATTGTTCTGTCAAAATATGGGTCAAAATTTTTCTTAATCACATTGTAAGTTTACTTGGTATTGGTAAGAAGAGACAGTTTTATGCACATCTTCTGTAGCATGGTAGTTAACTCTTGCATCCACTCCATTTTGGAAGCACATACAGCAATATATTTTTTTGACTGTACATAAATTCATTCCTTCTACTAAACTATGAGACTGACACATACAACACTTCTTTAGGCTGAAGGATTAATGAATTAGTTACTGCACATGTACCTTTCTGGTCTCAGCTTCTAATCCATTAGAAATGTTGATCTACAAAGCTTTACACTTAATAGAAGAGTACTAAATGCAGAATTGAATTAAATGGAAGAGAATGCCAAGTGGATTCGACTAGCACCCTTTTTGCCTGCCTTGTTCCTGGAGGTCAAATTGGGTTTGAAGAGGGGAGGAGGAGTGGAACAGAAGGAAAAAAAGTAGAGGAGTACCTGTATTGGTGGTGTCCCACACAGAGCAGGAGCTCACATGCTTGTGTTTACACCAGTACAGAGATCTAATGTTGCTTGGGAGCACCTCCTAAACAGCTGGAAGCTTTTGAAAGCTGTATATAGCAAATGCCACTTCCTATATTTAAATGGGAATTTGCTGTATGCTCTGGCTTGGAGCTTGCCTACACTTGAAAGCAAGTTCTGTTTAAGGAGGGCTCTCAGTTTCAAGTACAACAGTTATCCTTCAATAATAGGGATCACTGGGCAAACCCATGGCTTAATCTAGATACCTTTGTAAAGGGACAAAAAAGGGCACCTCTCCAATCTCAGGGAAAGCCCTGCTGGCAAATTTCACATCTCTCTGCCACATGTGGACCACTAGAAATGACAAGAAATTATCACCTGGCAGGCAATATCTGAGATGTGATCTTCTACAGACTTGAACCAGGCCTTGAGACAAAGATTCACATTTTAAAAGGAGCAGATAACAAAATAGCAAATAGGAATATTGTAGCGTTTTATTTACAGGCACCCAAAAGGAAAGCTGTGCCTTACTTGAAGCTTATGTATAGCACAAAAAATGTTTTCTGATATTTCCATCACAGTGTTGATACATCCTTACAGGTACTTTTAGTATAAACCCTAGAAAATATAATTTTTCATTTGCAGAAGTCATAAAGAAAATAATTGTATTATTACACACTGTACTTGCTGGACACAGTTAATGAGTCCTAGAAGGGGAAAGAAAACATTCCAGATATATAAAATCCTCCATATCTTTAATGTATACATGTAAAATCCTGTTATTTTTCCCAATAAAAGGCACCCTGCAAGTATTGCATGAGACTATACAAGCCAGCTTAGCATTGGTGTAGCCAAAGGAATAAATTAAGTTATTTATTCTTGCATAAAGAGAAGTGTCAATACATCAGATACAACTTTCCCTATTCAATAATCTTCCTTTCAAAGATCCCATCACTACAAAAAAATAATTACAATGCTTATCAATTGAATTGGGACCAGTCATATTAAGATGCAGACACAAGTGCCCACCTTTAGACAGAACTGCTTGAAAATTTTTGTCTATAGTTGCAACTTCAGTTATTTAAAATAGGTACAGCCAGCATCCCTCACACTCCTCTGTCAACAGTGTCTCTGATTATCTTGTAAGAAGCGTAACACTTCAATGTGAATCATTTAACCCACAGGACTGATTTGCAGACACAGTCTGGCCTGTTCCCTCAGCCAGTATCTCTGGCTAAGATGCTGTGAGACAGCAGCATTGATGCTGCAGCCCAAGTTGTAGCAGTATCTGTGGCTGACACAGATGGAGCAGCTGCATTTGGGAATATTCACAGGCCCTGTGAAACTACTGCAAGCACTTTAACTTCTCCTTGTCTCATCTGTAGTTGAGAGGTCTGTAGGATCATGGTATATCTCACAGTTTGTGTGAATGAGAAAAAAAACCCCAACAAAACTATGCCTTCTGGCACTCGTATGCTTGTATTTTTGCTTTCAGTAGCTTCACTGCTATTCATTCACATTAGTAGCACAATTCTGTGCAGGTCTTGTTGCTGTTCAGGGAGAAGTGTTATATTTATCAACTATATAACCTGAGTGTTTTGCCAAACTCGTCTAGGATTTGATTTAAGATTAGGAATATCATAATTAAAGTTCAGCATCTCGTGGTTTCCAACAGCACAGCTCATAACATCATCATAACCTGCAGATGCTCACAAATGAACCACTCCATAGCACTCTCTGCACTTACAGAATGTAGGTGATAATCCCCAGAGACCACATGTCCACCTCAGGACCATAGGCACATCCTCGTAGTATCTCTGGTGCTGCAGGTGATAAAACACTTATCAATAAGATGAAAGTTAAATCCAGAAATAACAGTCACAATGTCAGTTTAAACTCTGTGCACACTTCTGTCTTTTAAAAAGTTAGGGCCTGCTTCTTTGAACCCTTAATGACGCAGATGATTCCCTTCACTTAGTATTAAGCAACAGAAGTTATATCCAAGCACAGCCAGAATAAAATTAAAAACAGACTTTGGTTTCAAATAACTTTTTAGGTTTGTGAAAGGAACCACAGCAAGCTACAGCATCACTAGAAGTGCAGTGTGACAAGGGAGTATTCTGTTTTAATTGTAAGGAAAAACAAGACTATTACACGCGATTCCTTTAGCTGCAGTGGGAGGAGGTGGAAAGGCCAGGCAGTCTCAGAGGACTCTGGCTTGGCAATGGTAAAGAGGAGTTAATCTCTGCCCAAGCAGCTTGAGAGACACACCTCGAGGAAAGCTGAGTAGACTGCTGTACCCCTCAGACAGTATCTGTTGCTGCTACATGTGACTAAAAATGTGCACACACTCAAACTATGATGTGCCTACCTCAACCATCCCTGTCCCTGTTGTCGACAGTGTTTGTAGGTCTGTGCACCCTTGAGGTTTGCCTCCAACTGGGCAAACCTCCTTGGGCAAAACTCCCTGGGCAAAGCCCCTGAGGTGGCAGAATGAAAATGCCACATCTCCAGAAGAGGAAATGGAAGTTGTTGATGGTGGAGGAGTCAAGGCCCTTCCCTCCCTCACCTTTTGGCCACAGACAAAAATGAGACAACTAATTTGAGACACAACTAATTGGGAAAAAATAATTTAAAAGACACTTCTGAGCCACGCTTCCACATATCAGTAGCCGTTCTCCTCAGCAACCATTGTATCTGCATTAACATCCATCAGGATGGCAGCACAGCTCCTGGGCTACCATCAGAAATCACTTAGCCCTTCTTCTCTTGTTAAGTTCACTGAAAGCACAATGACTCAGTAAGTTAGGTTCTTTGTGACCATTTTCTTGCTTTCAGTTCTCTGCATCTCTTTGCATGTCCCAGGGACTGTGGGTTGGTAAATCTTGATGCCAAAGTATCCAGACTCCAGTATGTGTTTTTGTTGCTGTGTCCTTTCTGGAGAAGCTGCTGATAGCTGAGTGGGCAGGATGTGGGAGTTGGCAGGCTGTGCCTATCAATTATTCATAGTTGAATCTGGCATTTTAACAGTATTCATCCTGGGTTTCCTTCACTTCTGGAAAGTAAAGCTCGAATATTTTCCAGGCACTGGGAATTCTGCATAGTTAGTTAACTTGAGTCATAAAGCAAGGATCGCAGGTCCATGTCTGTAGGCACAACGCTCCTTTCTTTTCTTCTCAGCACTTCCAGCCTCAACCCTTCCCACCAAGTCATCCCTACTCTGAGGGCTCTTCTATGGGAATAAGCTTTACCTTGTTTTTATGGTACAAAAACCCAGACAGGCATAAAAAGGGCTAAATACCATCTACAGTTTTATGGCATTTGTAGTATAACTGAGAGAGAAAAGACAACCAGAACATTAATAGCTAATATGCGAAGTACAGTTTTATGAAACTAAACAGACTGGAATTCAGTGATACTCTGAAGCACCTGTGTGTGCTTGACAGAGAATGTCATACAAGGTAATGGACATGGCACCTGAATTGCATTAGATATTGCATATCCTTTGTTTCTGCAGTTATAAAAGCAAATGCCAAGTCTTTAGTTTCCACATAGCTTGGCTCAGCTCTGTCCAAAACTACCTGAGATGCTTATTGCCCAGCACACTGCTACTAACTTGTAGCCTCTGGTAGGAGCCCATTCAGCATCTAGATCTCAGCAAAAATGGCAGAAATAGGTTTCTCCACAAGATCACATTGGTTGCTGGAGATGAGCATCCATTATGGGAGGCCCAGCAGGCTTGCCCTGGTATAAACAAGATCACCAGCCTCCCTGACCATTAGCCAGTTAGCTGACATGGAAGTGCCTTGCAATGAAGGGTGAGCAGACTGCAGAAGCAGCTGTAATCATCTTTTGCTGGAGGGACTCCTTCTTTTGCATGTTCTGGCCCTGGAGGATCCATCCGGCTCATTTCTGGGTCTGGTGAGCTTCTGTGCATGTACAGGAGCTAGCTGTCCCTGCTCTGACAGCAAAACTGTGCATGAGGTAACACCGGGAGCCCAACAGTGTGCATGGGATGCTCTGCTGAAAGCTGCCAGGCAGTCTGCAAGGTTCCAACCAGCTGCGGGCTGCTCAGCCTCGCACAGCTTGGCATCACCACAGGAAACTGAGCCAGAAGGCACAGAGCGTCCTACAGGTCCCTGCCGTCCCCTCTGATGTGGGGAGGTTGCTGCTGAAGAAAAGTCGGCTGTGTGCAGGGGACGGCCGGGCTGGGCAGGTGCCCCCTGCAGCAGGATAACCTCCTGCTGCAGCCCCCTGTGCAGGGCGAGATGCTCCGGCTCCATGAGGGAATGGCTGCTGGGGCTCGGCAGCATCTCTTTAGTTTTTTTTTTCAAGGTCAGTGGTATGCTTGCTTCCTCCCTACTGTGGCAGGTTATGTGCTTGAGCTCTGGTTTTAGATTTTGGATTATTTGGGGTTGGTTTTAGTTAGATCCTCTTTGGATTACTGATATCTGACATGTAGCACAGCTATGGCATTGCTTGTCAGATTTTATGCATACAGCAATTGTAGTGTTCACTCTATGCCCCACTTATTTTCTCCCCAAAGCAATGGAGAAAAACCCCACATTCCTAATTATTCATGGACTGCTACCACTTGCTTATCAAAACCTTGCTCTCCCATTATGACAGTGAGGGGACATATTTTTACCTAACTGTGATTCTACAGAAATCCATTTTAATTTGAAGTATCAGTGGTGGTTTTCTTGCATTCAAATTAGATGTCTTATGTCATTAAAAGCTACAAGACTGAGGAGCATGAATGAGCCCTGATTTGGGGAAAAAACAGAAACATGTAATAACAGGACAGCTGAGATGAAACTGTTTCTAAACTTTGTGGACATCTTCCACAGGTAAACAAGTAGAAAGTGTCCTTAAAGGCCACCAATTGAAAAATTTAAACACAACATTACTAAGTATATAATTTCCTAATTTCTAAGTTACTAAAGGAATTAAAATTACCATCCTTGTGTAATACAGTGCTAAGATCACAAGTCAGATGTTTGCTCTGAAGTCATCCATAAACTCATGCATGTTGAAGTATTGTGAACACACAGGCAGATGTGTCCTTTTGGTAAGTGTCGGTTCATGCTGACTCTCACTCTCTTGGTAAAACTGAAGCAAACTTAGGATTTCGTTCTTATTTTGTTTAGGGGAAAAGAGGATTAGTTAAAAGTTCCAAAGCCTTTTTACTGTTGACAGAGGTGACTAGATCTACACCCTTCACCCTTCTTGTCACCTTCAGTTGACAAGATCTGACACAAAGCGCTCCTTGATATTGAACTCATAATTCTGTTATACAGGCCCCACTGCAGCGTGGAGCAGAATGATCTGAGTCAAGTCTGCATTTAAAACCAGGTATTTGCTGAAACATTTTGAGTTTACGGGATTAACTTATGACCCTACTCTAAGGAATAGTTTGATTTCCTCTATCTTAAAAAAAATACTTTAAGAAAAATTCACTGTAAGCAATATTCAAATATTCATAATTGTTACGAGCTCTACACAAGTTTTAGTGTTTTCCATTATTCCCTTCATAGTTCAAATTTCTGTTGATGCCTCTCCAGTATTATTTTAGTAATTTCAGCATTTTTACAGTGGTCAAACTTATTTCCAGACAAGTAATGAACTTGCACCAAAACATATGTTTAAACTTCAGTGCTAGAGAATATGAGTTTTAAAAAATGTAACCCAGTGCCAGTTTCTGAATTTTAGTTTTTGATTTCTGCTTTTTAGGAGCTTTTTGAATTTTGACTTTAGGAAGAAGCATTTCACCTTGGAAAGAGAAAATGTAACAGCCTCACATTAAGTGCAGCATACTGTA
Source organism: Antrostomus carolinensis (assembly GCF_000700745.2). Classification (NCBI taxonomy): domain Eukaryota; kingdom Metazoa; phylum Chordata; class Aves; order Caprimulgiformes; family Caprimulgidae; genus Antrostomus; species Antrostomus carolinensis. The sequence goes on from NW_010313176.1 coordinate 37,910, forward strand.
AATAATAAAACAACATACCACAGTACCCTGGAGTTCCACAAACTGTCTTCATGGTCACCTGATCTTCCACAATCTTGGAAAGTCCAAAGTCAGCTATTAAAATTGTTTAGGAATATTAATATTCTTACTTCCTTGTAAAATAACATTTTTATATTGTATATGTAATTAAATGAATATTTATGCTTTAAATTAATTGTACTGCGATTTCCAGAGATGAGAATCAATTTAAAGAATCTACCAAGAATGAAATCCAGAAGCAAAGTTTGTCCATACAAATGAGTATTGCTGGCTCTTGCTTGACAGAAATGTAGCTTGTATTTTATCCTGAAGACTGCACAAAGCCAATACAATGGGATGCCTAAGGGTGTACAAACAATGATCCAGAAATGCATTTTAAGTATATATCAGCTTCCACTCTGTGAATAATCCAATAAAATTAAGAGAACAATTTTGGGTTAAAAAATTGTGCATCAGTGATTTCTTGGATAAGGGTCAGAGTACATAGTTCCTGCAAAACAAAATCCCAGCAGTATTTTGATAGAGGGTTTCTCAGGGCATAGAGGCTGTGCCAAAAGAAGTACTGATCATTTTTTTATCAGTGTTTCCACCCTGAATTACTGTTCAGACAGCAAGATTCTTCATGACATTACATGTTGTACTTGCACAACTCATTTTTTAAAGACATTAAAACTGTAGTCTTCACAACTCTCTTAGTTTTCTCTGAGAATAAAATAATGTTCTTCAAATTTCAATTTAGGTGATGACAATCAGGCTTTAAAAAAGCAAAATAAAAGCATTTCTGTTTTGTTACAGTGAATATAAATGGAAATGTTTTGTCTCAAGATCAGGATAAAAGTTTGGTATTTGATATTCTAGAAATGCATAGTTAGAGTTCACTGGTCCCTAAATGGTTATCATTTATGTATTATTTTTTATCTAAACAGAAATATAATTTATTTTTATAAACACTGGCACTCATTGTAAGTGAGACCTCAATGTAAAGAGCATAATAATCTTAACCAGAAGATGAAGAATCACAGTATTTAGGAAAATGCTTCAGAATCCCCTACACCACCCTGGCTGGCAAACCAAGGCCACCGCGTGCTGTATTAAACTATCACATTACAGCTGTTTAGAACCTTTCCAGGAAAGAACTAGGATAAAATGTAAATTAAGATACCATCATGCTGACTGTCCTAGAAATTCATATTAAATTGCTTCAGTCTAGCTTGTAGAAAGCTGGCTCCTGAAATCCATGATGAGCATTGGCCTGATGAATGTGGCAACACTCACTCCTTGCACGCTCACATGCTCCCACACTCCCTGGTAAGGGATCACAAGGTGATATTTCCAAACTGCTGACATACAGCTCAGGAGTGTTGCATGGATCCCTTCTTTGTTCAAGCAAAGACTGGGCATAGCCAGCATTTTTGGAGGTCAAGCCCTTTGCAAGTGGCTGCCATCCCCAACAGAACTGTCATAATACACCCCCATTCAGGAGAGCCTGCTCTCACCTTGTCCCTCCTCATCCTCACCATGGTGCTGACCATACTTCAGACAGCTTCCCTAGGCTTACTGCAAAAATCACTTATCCCTCAAATTTGCCTTCAAAACAGAAACCAGTCTTGCTCAGTTTGCTTTCTACTGCTCATCTTCACATTTGTACTTTCATGACAATGAATCTTTCCTCTTAAAATACTAGTTTAACAAAAAAAGGGGCACAGAAGTAGTGCGCACAGCTGTATGCTGATCTCATTATCCTTCTTGTCCCTCCTGAGAGCTTTATTCTCTCCACATTCTGCACAATTTCGGCTATAAATTCTCTAAACAAGCATCTAGCTTTGTATTGGTTTTAAAAACACCATTCACAGCTGTGCTGCTGAGGAATTAACATGCTATTCGTTTGAGTCTAAGCATTAGCTTCAAATACAGTGGTGGTGAGATGTATATACTGTAAACTTCAGTTAACACGCAGTACTGGTACAAAGGAATTAGGGGAGCATACATTTAATGCTGCTCACCAATTTTTAGTGGTGCGTCCGGTGCTGGCGTTGCATAGAGTAGATTCTCTGGCTTCAAGTCACGATGCACGATCCCATTCGCATGCAGGTACTAGAAAGAGAGAAAGTCAAAACACTTCAGTTAAAATAAGTTGTTATGGTCAAGCATAAATTAACATCTTCCTGATAACCTACAGCAGCAGATTAATAATCTGCTACATGTGTGACAGAGTCACTAAACCATTTTCAGCAGCTTTTTTTCTGCAAACCAGTTCAGCACAGGATCTTTGGATGCACATTTTAATCTGAAGAGGAAACTAAAATTTGGGAAGGAAAAGATAGCATCATGTCTATTTGAGAAGAGAAACATCTCAAAAAGTATTATTGACTTTTTAAATACAGCTATTAGGAAGTAACCTAATAGATGTTGAAATACAAAAATCTGGCTCAGAGGAAGATAGTTTCTGCACATTTTAACATTCTGAGACATAACAAAATGGTCATATAACTTTTAAACTATTAAATAGACACCTTTGAGTAGAAAGGATACAGTATGTGTCCTGGGCCAACTACAAAATCCTTGATGTCCCTGGAGATGGGTTTTAAAACCACAAAATTGCAGAGTCTCAAAAAATCCATCTGTCTTGCCAAAGTACATGCAGCACATGTGAATTCACTCACCACTGCATTCCTTTAAAGGTGCTGTTCCTGCCTTGCACCAATGTAAAGAAGAATTTCTGAAATATATGGCTGCCTCTTATACTACTACAGACAGAAATAGAAAAAAAAAGAGTGTGTGCACTGTTATGCAGCAAATGACAAATGATTGAATATTCATTTAAAAAGCACAGCTACAGTATACATTTAAGTTAGCATATGAGATGAATTATTTACTGTGTATCCCATTGGAATTTTAGTTTGTATAAGTTGCCAATGATTACCTAACATTAAGTAAGAACACATTGCTCTTTCCTTGGGCATTGTTTTAGTGACACTGAGTGCTTTATAAGTGTGTTTTTCTTACAGTGTAATAAATGTTTTTTGTTGACTTTCTCTAAAATCCTAAAGTCATGGTATTTGCCATGATGGGACTTGTGGAGATCAGCCAAAAACTCATCTACTTTACTTCACAGTGAAATCTAAGTGCTTGTCCCAGCTGTGTTTTCTACAATGGGTTACGTAATCCATTATCCAAGGTAAAAACAGACAACAATATACAGAAACTGATGGATTGCAAATTGCTACATCATTTCATGTGATCACATCTGTGTGGTTGTTCACAATCATGTCCACCCTGGATAAAAATATATCTTTATCTGCCAGTGAAGACATAACTGCAGCAAAGATGCTCCCACAGCACAGTGCTGAAATGTTTGACACGCAGAGTTAATAGTGGCACACAGGGAGTGCACCAAAAGCAGTCAAGCTGGAGTGCACAGAAGGACATGTTCTGAACTGATCTGTATTCATGAGCTGCAAATGAGTTTAGTTGACTCTGTAGGAGTGAGAAGGATCAGATATTTCCCAATTGCTTGGTGGAAAGCAGGCACTTTTGATGCATTCATACAAAAAACCTTTGACCAAATTTGTGCAAACACATGTTCCAGCCAAGCCTGCAGTCTTTTAGCAGATCCTTTTGTACACATGCCCATAATCTCAAAAACATTATATAGTGTGAGGCTGAAAACATCAACATATTCTTCTCTTCACAGACTCGCATTTCTCTATGAGGGAAATTTGGGAAAAACTTTGGGAGAAGCTGTCAAACTTTTCCTCCCTTTTAAGTAATAAAGTGAGACTGGGTCGCAGGGCTCCTTCTCAGACACAGCAAGAACCATAACTGAAAACATCTGCTCACCATGCTTGCACCCCCTGACTGACTGACTTTTTAACAGATTTGTATTGAACTTGCAGCATGAACTCTTTTTATTACAAACTCGTAAGACCTCCTGTAAGAAAATTTTCCTCCTTTACCTAACTAGACCACCATTTGCAGAAAACTCACAGGATGGGGTTGACAACAAACATGAATTGCCTCAATAACCCCACAGAAGTACCAGCTGGTGTCATGGATCCCCAGCCCTCCAAGGGGAGAGACCACTGGCTGAACTTCTGTAAAAGGTACCTGCCTCCAAACAGCCTTGTCACTAAATGTCTCCAGCATATGCAGCAGCCTCCTGTCCTCCAGCCTGAGCCATTTGTCTTTCACTGATTATGTCTCCTGCTACACAACCTGCTATGAACTGGGCCTTCCAAGACTCTGTCCATTTACAGCATTTCTCCCTTACTTGGTAAATACCCTGGGAGTTGTTTGCAAATTTTCACCAGTCCTAATAGCTCCTGGTATTGAAGACTACTTGCTAGTTATGCTGTCTTGTATATATGGGAACAGTATTCTGGGTTAAACTATCTTGATTTAGAAACAGATTTAGTTAAATTAGCATAATCCACTTTATAAAACACTTATTTTAATTTATATATACTCTGTTTTAATTGCTTTTCACTTTATTTCTCACATATTCATTTTAATAAGCAGGTATCTTTGCAGGCAGTGCCCCCGCAGCATAAATTCAAAGACTCTCCCAGTTTGGAATACATCTTTGGGCTGTGTACTCTCATTGTAAAATAGAGAGCCCATGCTCTGCTATTTATATGCTATCACAGCATCACAGAATAATAGGGGTTGGAAGGGACCTCAAGAGATCATCCAGTCCAAACCCCCTACCAAAGCAGGTTCCCTACAGCAGGTTGCACAGGAAATCAGTGCCATATAATGCTTCTTTGCTAGTCCTTAAAAAATAAATCAAAGGACAGCCTTGATACATATATATTCTTTTTAAAAATACAATGTAAAGCATTAGTGACTAAGCGGCAGCTCATTCCAGTGCTCCAACACCCCCACAGTAAAG
>NW_010313177.1:0-12469 GCF_000700745.2 Antrostomus carolinensis
GGCTCTTTTCAGTGGTGCTCAGTGACAGGATAATGGGCAACGGGCACAAACTGGAACACCAAAAGTTCCATCTGAAGTTGAGGAAAAACTTCTTCACTTTGAGGGTGACAGATCACTGGAACAGTCTACCCGGCGAGGTTGTAGAATGTAGAGGCTACTTTTCTGGAGATACTCAAAACATGCCAGGACACAGTCCTGTGCAACCTGCTCTAGGTGAACTTGCCTTGGCAGGTGGGTTGGATTAGATGATCTCCAGAGGTTCCCTTCCAACTCCTACTATTCTGTGATCCTGTGATAAGGTACAATACATAGAGGAAACACTGCTTTGTCCTTCTCTCTGAAAGTGTGTGCAACCTGTGATTCCACTTAAGCAAATACATTTGAGCTGATTGATACCATTCCCAGCCCCCAGACAGTTTCACTTCATTTTTCTGATTGCTCTTGCAAGTTTTCAGGCCCTTGTGGACACCCACAGTCTGCAAGGAGCATGTTTTTCTTCCTTGCTGATAGATAAATATTTCTCAGGGTCTCCTGACAGTTGAATCCCCTTGTATTTGTGAAATCTAATTAACAGAGCACTAATTTTCAACTAAAATCAAATCAGCAACACCCAGAGTGAGGTCTGCTTTCTCTTTACATCTGCATAAGTTAAGTTTGACCTGTTGGTCAAAATTTTACTCTATGGTTTATTCATTTGTTCCTTTTTTATGTATTTTTGCCTCTGCTAGTGACTTTAAAATGATAAATTGACTCTCCTGTCTCCCCACACCCATTTTTTTCTTATTATCTTGTCCTTTTGGAAATACAACTGCTTGCACTTTCTTTATCTCTGTGTGGGGCTAAATCTCTTCTCACATGATTTACATTCTTCATTGGTAATACTGAAACAGTTTATCACCAGACTGATAGCTAACAGCTCTGGTTTTCTTGTCATAATAAGCCTTTTTTGTCTCCATTGTGCCTTTTCTTTGGTTTCCTCATGTCTATTTGCTTGCCTTACTAAATGCAGAGCACTCAATTTCTGTTATGTGTTATATTTTCTCCTGAAGAAATTTTTGCCTCCTACTGCTTTTTCTTCACTATGTGCTCAATCCCCTTCTATTGCTCTCCCAATTACTATCTCAAATATAGAAAGACCTGAAATGTCTTGGGGTACTTCCAAAACAGAAAATATTTTAGGAAAGAAAAGCAGCCAGTGCACTTAGTTCTTTAATAAATATACGCATCTCTCTTTACGAGTGCATTTGTCAGGCTAAATGACATAGCAAATCCTTCCCTTTTGTTGTGATTTATGGTGGAGACATTAGTTCAGCCTTTATGTGACCTGTGAATACTGACCTTATCCTGAAAAATTCAAATTTAATAAACCTGATGGACAAAGGGAAAAAAGAGGGAACAGGAAGAGAAAAAAAAAAATCCTGAAGTCCCCAGTAGAGCAGGGAATATAATTTATCCAGCAAGCCATGCAGTAGAAGTAGTCTTGAATGAGCTCAGGGTTGCTTACTTAATATTCCTGGTTTGGACTCTGCATATTCAGAGTGGAGGTCTTCATGACCAAAGCCTTTCTGGATTCTACAAAGACTGTCAGAATCACAGAGCAACTGAGGTTGAAAGTCACCTGAAGATCATCAGGTGCAAACTCCTGCTTGGAGTAGGTAAACTTAGAGCAGGTTGCTGAGTCTTGTCACTTGTTTTACATACCTCAATGGGTGCAAAGTGGGCTCCACTCCAGTGTTTGATCACCCTCCTAGTTACAATTATTTTCATCATATCTAAATGCAGTTTCCCAAGACATAATTTGTTTCCAAATCACAACTTGTGTCCATTCAGAAACTTCTTGTCCTCTCCCTGTGCACCTCCAATAGCAGTCTCGCTCTACCTTCTCTGCTTCCTTCCATCAGGCAGTTGAAGTTAACAATAAGGATGTTGGCTTCTTCTTCTTCTTCTTAGCTTTAAATAGGCTTAGTTCTCTCATCATCTCCTCAAATGACATGTTCTTCAACCATCTGACTAACCTGGTGACCATGCCTTTGATTCACTGCTGTTCCTCAATGTCTTTCTTGTACCAGGTATCCCAAAATCAGACACAAGACTCCAGGTGTGCTATCACAAGCACTTTCTTTGGTGCAAGGCCATACTGGTGCCTCTTGTTCAGTTTGTCACTCACTCTGCTGCAGCTCAGCTTGGTTTCATGAGTGCAGATATTTGAAGCGTATCACGGTTTGTAAGAGTCAGAGTTTATGTCATTTGATGACCTCATTATAAGTTATAGCCTGCCCTCTCAGAGGCAAAATGTGTGTGATCTCACCCAAAACCTGACCCAGGACATCAGGCAGTATTTAAGTAGTTTGATTGATTTGTGACACCCAGGGACCTCCAGGATTAGGCATCAGCTAAACAGAGGATTACATTTATACACAGGTTACATGATGGGAAACTTCATCTGGACTTTGAGTTTACTTTTCTGAATGTAGTCCTCATTTTCTGTGTGTCTGAAAGTCTTTATATTAAAGGGAACAGGTAAAATGGACAGGAGAGAATAAGAAGGACAGTGGAGACAGGTCAGTAGGTGGAGATGAATCTTGGGCAAAAGGTCAAATTTAGGTAGATCAAAAGACCTGATCCTCCCATCCAGATGAAAGTGCCCTCAAAAAGTGCTCATGCCTAAGATCTATTAATTTAATTGAGTTTATACTCAGCACATGTAAAATATACCACACTGGCTGTAACAGAGAAATCTGTATTCCTCAAGAGGTTATTGGATTCCAACTGAGAAACCAAATGGAGTTGAACTGAGCCTACTCAGCATGGGAAGAAGCGAGATGATGATTGATGTGTTCTCCCCTTTTACTGGGATCTGTCTTCTCTGCAATTGTTTACTTTGTGAGTAATCACCTTGGGCTGATTGACTGAGCACGCTTTATATTACAATGTTTCTTAAATGGAAAACTGTTTCTGAATCATATGTTTAATATTCCTTTCCCAAATTTATTTTCATTGTAATTTACTACTCAAATCACATAAATCAACTGAACAGAAGACGTCTATAACTATGAATTTTACTTGGCTGAGTTATCTTAATCTTCTTTATTTAAGTTCACTGGCTACAGCCAATAACCACCTCATTTTATGTCATGCTGCTTTACATGTCCTATAGCAAATTATTGTGGTTTAGCCCGGCAGGCCACTAAATACCTAACAAGCACTCGCTCACCCTCCCCCTACCCTGGGGGATGGGGAGACAATTGGAGGGTTAAGAGTAAGGAGATTCAAAGGTTGAGAATTTAATAATTAAAATAAAATTAAATAATAATTATATTACTAACTAAAACAGTAACAATAATAAATAAATAATAATAATAATAATAAATTAGAATATACAAATGAGTGATGCACAGTACAGTTGCTCACTACCCACTAACCAAGGTCCAGCTCGTTCCCATATAGCAATTCCAGAGGAGGAGAGAGATCCCAAAACCACAGTCCTGGAAGACAGGGAGAGAGAGATAGCAAGCTTTCCAGCCAACCATCATTTAGATACCACATGTGATGTTAAATGATATGAAATATCCCATTGGCCAATGTGGGTATGTTGTTCTTGCTATGTTCCTGTCCAGTTTCTGCAAGTCCTTCTAGCTAGTTCCACACTTCCAAAACATGAGAAGCTGAAAAGTCCCTGATTTCTTCACAACAATTAAAATTATCAATATATTATCAACTTTCTTCTCATATCAAATCCTATACTCAATCCAAAACACAGTTTTATTCTAGCTACTAAGAAGAAAATTAGTTCTATCCCAGTTGAAAACAGGACATAAATAATTTAGAATTTTTACTTCATATTAAAATAATGATGTTGTTTGGGGTGTGCTTGGGGACAACAGGGGTTTTTATTTTGTTTTGTTTTCCTGGAAGAGATACCTGATTGCATGCTGTGATTGCAAATCCTGTCAAGTACAACAAGCCAGTCCAGGCAAGCCACCTAGGTACAGCTTCTCAAAATGCTCAGAGAAATTTAGCTTTCTATAAGTACAGGGCAGTGGAGTACATGCATGACATCCATGTGAAATATAAGCATCTCAGGAATGGAAAATAAGAGTAACAATGAGAAAGCACACAATGATGAGAAGGTACATTTTAAAGAAGGAGAAACAATTTTGTTAATAGGATCTTAAATGTTCTTAAAGAAAGCAGTCCTGTCTGAGCTGTGTCTTAAACACTGATGCATTTGGTAGAATTACCATCTCTTTCCAGTGCTCCAGATGTGAAGTTATTATGCTCCAGTGTGGTGATTTCATGGCTACACAGGGTAACTGTCTGGTGTCCCAGGTTTCCTCTACGCTGTTGGGGTACAGCAACACTGCTGACCAAGGCCCTGGCTGGAGGGGATCTCTGTGACTGCAGGAGATGTGGAAGCTAGAAGAGCTGGGTGGGGATGTTTCACAAGATTCTACAAGGTTCAGAACAGCTGAGACTGCTTTAGTTTGGAGGTGCCTGAGGGGTTCCTACTGTGATGTGACCAGGGTGCTCCAACCTCTGGGAGTGACCTAGCAGAGCAGCACAGACACAGCCAAATAGTTTAAGTAACTCAGACTTGTTCTCCAAGGCTGTGAACAATCACACCCAGAAACAGGAAACTCAGAGTAGGAACTTGAACAATTGCTTAAGGAAAAGTCTCCTGGGGGTCATTTAAGCTCTGGTGTCCAAGAACATTCTAGGGGGAGGAAAAAAAGAGATTAAAACACTTAAATAAAACAAGTGTAGCTTTACCAAAGGCATGCAGTAAAAGTTCCCAATAGCTGATATATTCACTGGAGGAACCAACCTACTGTGAGTCTCCTATATGGGCAAAGTCTCTTTTGACTTCATAATGAAATGATGGAGTAGCAGAGAGTGGTTTTTCAATTGACAGAGAGCATGACAGCTAATTGTCATAAAAACAGTAGCAAAAGTTATGTTTCCATATAATTTGGGATCACTTTGGAGCTACTAAATTAATATATATTGCTCTTCCTACAGTGCCTAAGTCATATGCATCATGTACTTGGTCCTCATCATGAGAATTTTAGTGAATCTAATAACGTCAGCCTTATAAATAAAAATAATACAATGCCTGAAGGTTATAAATAAATTATATCAGTATAAGCATAAAATTCCATATTAAAAAGGTAGATAGGAGAAAATAAGATATGTCTAGAAAAGACTGAGAGACTGAATTTGAACCTAATATGGAAGAGTACAAGAATAATTTAACCTTTCAGAAAGGTATTACCTATGTAGCACTATAAAAGACAGAGAGACTGCAGGTTCATCTCTAAACAGTTACATGAAACTCCAACTGGGAACAGAGTTTAATTGAAATTTTGAAGGCAAATGGATCACCCCAACATTTTGGCTCAAAGTCTGATTTACTGTTGATTTCAGCTACGTTTGGATCAGGTATTTAGAGAAGAATGAAGGAAATTTCAGTTCCTCAGGTCAACATGTTGGATTTGACTATTTGAATATTTAACCTGAGGTCTTGCTGTGCTGCAGAGGTATTGTTCTCCACCTCTATCAAAAAAAAAAAAAAAATAAAAGCATGATGTAAGGTTTACCTCATTAGCAGCTGAGCAGCTGCAGGACTTGAACCCTTGTGGTAGCACATGGAACAGGGTACAGTACTCACAAGAAACCTGCTGGTGTTGTGCCACTGATAATCAACACAAAGAAAGTATTTGGGGTTTTTTCCCCCCCCTAGATTGTTATTTTCAGAGCCTTTTAGATGCAGCAGCTCACTTTTTTCCAAGTATTTCCTTGATTTTATCACATGAACAGATTCTGTCACTGCTCCTCATCTCTGGTCCCTCCAGTAAAGCAAGATCATTGCCTAGGATATCAGCTGGAAGTCCCACTCACTAAGGTAACCATGGGTGGACTGCTTCCTGGAAGAATTAGTCTGCCTTGGATAAAGCTATCTGTATATGAACAGATCCTTTGGATACTCACTGGTATCTAACACCCTGTGTTGACTTTGTCATAACTTTAGAACCACAACCTGGATCTTCAGAGAAAGTCCAATTTATCCTGAGAGGAAACCACCGTGTGAGGGGTTACTCTTCCATGAGGAAGATGGGCATCCATGCTCCAAATTCCTACCCTAGATGTCAGTCTCTACACTTGAACAGCTCTTGCTCATCTGGACCAGGAGCTCAGCAAGATGTGTCCCAAGGAGGCTGTCAGCTGAGAACATTCTCCATGACGGATGTGACTTCAGCTGTACCACAACCTCAGACACAACACTGAGAATGTTCTTGATGTCTTCTTTGCTGGTCTGTGCATCTGAGTGGGTCAAAAACAGTATCTATAATGCATGGGGACCTAGAGATCTGATCTCTACTTACTGCTGGAATCTACTTTGTTTCTGGGTAACTACTGGCAGCTCCCTCTGCTTCCTTTTGCACTTTCTGTTTGGTTAGTGAACTTCTGAGAGCAACGCCTGAAAGACAAGGTCTGGTTTTCCAAGGCCTCAGTAGGTCCCTGTAAGAAATCAAGAAGAGCTTTAGCATTATGTGTACAAAGATTATGCAACTCCTCCTCCTCCAAAGGCTTTAAATCATTCAGGCTAACCTAATTATTTCACCAACTAATGGGCTTATCTTTATGCAAAACCCCCCAAATATTGTAAAGACTCCAAGTTATCTGGCCACCTTCCAGTTAATTAACTTAGCACTGAAGGAAGTACTGAAAAACAAAATTAAAAGCCATCCAATTTCAATCCGTCCCAATTCCTTACAAAAAGTAATGGCATTACATCCATCTTCACTCAGAATATGCAAGCTACTTTCATATGACCCTAACTCCCCTTTTTTATTCCACGTTCTTAATCACTACTTGATTATAAAAAAAAAAAAAAAGCACAAGCCCACACACAACTGATTTCAGTAACACAGAGAAATAATACAGGCATTTAATTTACTGAAATTCAAAGAAAATTCTCTGGCCTAGCAGATTCTATTGAAACTTTCAGACAATATAGAATCCCTGAGCAGCCAAATGAAAGGTATGATCAGGAAAACAAGATGAGCATGTTCCCTGAGTGGTGGTCCATATGCTGGAATCCTTGTTGGATCTAGAGGCACAGGAAATTCAGGCAACCATACAGGTACATGACAACTGCTTTCCCACATGGCTGCAAGGCAATTGTGTACAGATCAGGGAGTGGTCTGAGTGGCATCTGTTTCTTTTGGCACCTTGATCACACTTCTGTTCAGGTGTTGCTTGCAGTGGGTCCTGTCATATGTGTAAAATTAAGAATGTGTGAAAATCTTTGCAAGATAGCCATCTCATTTAGCTTCACTCCTGTACACCTGGGAAGACTGATAAACTTCATTTCTCAAACTATCCCTCTATTCTAAATAGGAATATTTTGGTTGCGTTTTTGTCCAGGATGAGGTTTAATAAACATGAGCTTAGTGTAGATAACATAAGAATACAAAAGCTGAGCTGCCAGCATTATTTGTCCTACTATATCATGGAGTCAGGAGAAAATTGGCCTGTCAAAAAGTAGAAAGAATTATACCTGCTAGAGCTAGTGTAAGTCAGACTTGTCTTCTCTTACCCTGAGATACTCACAGCTACACTTAATAAAAAGCCAGGAGAATGAAAACTAGGTTTAAACCAAGGAGAGTCTGTAACTGGCTGCTGAATCCCAGCCCTACAGCCACTGGGCTCTGGGTCTTGCTCTATCCAAGGGATGTAATTTGACAAGCTTGGATTTTAAAGGCAATCTTTCTCTTGGTTTTCATGCTCCTAGTCCATATCCCCGGAGCAAAACAGGTTCTGAGTGTCAGTCAGAAAACCCTGTGCTTGGGACTCAGCTCTGCTCTCAGTTTATTTGAGTTTGCTTTCTACAGGTTGATCCACACTCCTTAACTTGTGAAGTGTGTACAGACCTTCCTTCTCTCCCTGGGGCTGGGAAGGTGAAAACAGGAATATCTGTGCAGCTCCAGACAGATGTGAAATGTTGCACAGGACACAACCATGCTTGTGAGCAAGGAGCTGGTTTAGTGCTAGTACATTTCAGTGCAGCTCTGTGCTACACACACAGTGTGAGGGACAGTAAAGAGTTAATGCCAGTCAACAGAAAAACTCTATTTTTCCATCGCACTTGCTCATCTTAGGAGAGTTCACAAATAATGAAACTTGCATAGGAAAAATCAATATTACATTAAATGACATACGTAAAGAGCTCTCCAAAGTCAACACCAAGTGAGGCTAATGAGCTACAGGACAGTCTTCCTGCACTGCTTGATGCAATCTGAAATGTTATTCTGTATGCACAGGTCTGAAATATGTCTTTTCAGTATTTTTTTATGCTTTTAACTTTAACCCTCCTCAATTATTCCCTTTTGCACCTAAGACTACTTTTTTCTGCTGGAAAAATAAGAACATCTCTGGCTGTCCTTTCATATCTTCTCAAGGAGATAGGTGTAAGGATGTGATCTTGCAGGATTGAAATCAGGAGTGCTGCTATTGAATGAATGCACAGGCACATCAAGCTTATGCTGCAGAAAGATATAGGTGTATTTACTTCTCAGTGAACTTTGCATTCAATACCCTGAGGCATTCAGCATTCTCCATTACTTCCAAATACATCCAGAGTTGAAAGAAAACGGCTTTTCACAGTTGTCCTTCAACATGGCATGCAACTGCAGACACATATGTGCAGGACATGGCATCTTTCATTTTCATGCAGTGCATGACAGAAAGCAGCTGCTCCTCAGAAGTGCTTCAGGATCTGAATTCCCATCCATTTAAATGGAGCTCTGTTTCTAAATCCATTTTGAAGACTGGTACCCTGGACAGGATTTAGATCACTGCCACTTTCTGTACTTCCAAATGTAGATTCACTAGCCCTCTCTGTGACTGCTGTTGAACTCTGAGGGCACTTGAAACCCATTAGGTGCTTATAATCATCACACTAATAGCCTCTAAAGGTGTATTTTTAATATGATAGGAGATGCCTGTAAAAACACCAAATGTCCACCTCACATCTAAACCCTTCAAGCATCTCAAAATGTTCCTACACCTCTCCCACCTTTAGGGCTGAGATTAGAAAATGCTCTCACAGCAAGTTTATCACTTCAGGTTCCATGTGAAAATAGGACAGACCCACTGCCTCTTTCTTCTGACCATTAAGTAGAGACTTCATCAAAACATGGGAGATCCACATTCAAATCCTTTTCCTCCTACTTAAATCTATGTTATAACCCCGGGTAACAGAAAGATGAGCATGGCTGGTGAATACATACAAGATCAGAGAACAGGATAAGGACTTATGTGTAATCCTAGAAAGGAGATCAACCCATGTTTTCCTGGGGAAAAATGTAGTAGTCAGATTTAGTGGGCACTTCACAGAATCAGAATCACAGAATGTTAGGGATTGGAAGGGACCTCGAAAGATCCTCTAGTCCAATCCCCCTGCCGGAGCAGGAACACCTAGATGAGAACTTAGTAAAGAGAGTTGTGAAGTGAGGAACTACATACACTCCTGCAAATAACAAGAGAAGTCCAAGGAAGCCAGCTTGGATTAGACCCAGATCAATGTCTGGGCTTCCTCCAGCACTCTGTCAATTTTGTATACTTAGCTGTGGTGAAAAGGGACTGGAAAATCAAGCTACCCTGAAAGTCAAGAGACTCTGCTAAAAACCAGGACAAGCCTCCAAGAGACAATGTGTCAGTGGTTCTAAGAGAGGTAGAACAGTGTTGACTCATTTGCTCTCCATTGATTCCTATACCATGACATTTACCTACTGCTGAAACAGGTCCCAGGACTCCGTATGTCACTTTTTCCTAAGGCAAAACCTGCCTCCACAGCAGATAAGCTAATACGGTACACAGTGGCACCAAACCTAAAGTGATTAGGGATTGTCTGTCCCACTAAAAAAATAAAATCAATGTTTGATGACCAGTTCAATGTTCCACCAGAGGAAGCCAGGTTCACTCTTTATATAGCAACTCATACCATGACCCCAGGGTGAAATCAGCATCCTGCTTAGTCTTATTGTATATCCCTGTGCCAAGCATCTTTCAGTTTAGCTCTCATCTCTCTTTTCTCATAAAATTTGTTAATGTTGGAACATAAAGACACAATGACCCAAGGGACCTGTGTGGGGTACACATGCATTTCAAATTAGAGCTTTTTGGGTCCTAGAGGGAAACAATTCTATTTAATTTTTTTTCTGTTCATGAGAGGATCTCTCTCTCTCTAGCCACTGCCCATATTACATTTCCATTCATTCAGCATCTCAGCTCAAAATCAGCTGGGGAGCAACAGCATCATTTCTTTATCAGCGCTACAGAAACGTCCACAGAGATGAGTGGTTGTGGAACAGTATCCATTTCTGCTAAAAGGTCCCACAACCCTGTCCAGGGAGACACCTTTCACAGCAGATAAAATGAACATTCATATTAAATCTCACTCACACAGTGGCAGAATGCTAGGATTACACCTTGTTCCTCATGGTACACTATAACTCCCCAGAGCTTTTAAAGGGTGATTTGCAGCTCTGATAATAGTGGGATGACTGTGCACAGTACTTTTACAACACAACTAGCTGTTTTTCTGCTAATATAATCATCTTTCAGTTGCAATTTTACCAGATTCATAGATTCCCAGGAAACATCAATTAACACCCATTTGTGCAGAAAAAAAACTACAAATTGAAAAGTGCACTTACAGGTGTCTGCTATAAAACATGAGCATGCTTTTCATATTCATTTCCAAAACATAAGATAAAATGCATTGTCCTTACGAGGTGAAATGTTCTTTAGTGTCAATTCATAATCCCTGCTGCTTAAATAGAAACACTAATGAAGACCTAAATAACTTCATTTTCTGAACCAGCTTCTTTGATTCCTTATGGTGTCTTCTTTACCTCCATGAAGACAATGTAAAATGTTAAAACTGGGTTTAATGAACTGAGTTTGGATCTGATAGACTTGAACAAAGTGTGCACAGGTGTGAGGTGGTAAAAAGTCAACAGGTGCCATGTCTTTTTGCCTCTTTGTTGTTGTGATTCAAATTCCTTGTCTCTAAAATGTGTGGTCCATTTACAAAACCAGGAAATGTTGTGTGAGAAACCCAAAGATGAGGTTCCCTGTTGAGATAGAACCTAGTAAGTCATCATAATGTGTATCAGCTGAGGATATAACCCCAAATCTCCCACAGTTTTCTAAGATGTCAGTTTATTATCAGTTTATTGCCCCAATTTTCTGAGCAGAATGGAGAAATAAAGAAGTGGAAGATGAAGAAGGAAAGCAGGAGAAAAACCAACCTATTATTTCCAATGAATTGGGGGGGTGAGGGGGGGAAAAAAGGAAAAGGAAAAAAAAAAACAAACAGGCAAAAATGATGCTTGCTTGATGTTTCTTCCCAGCTGGGCTCAAAAAAAATGTCTCTGACTTTCTACAGAGAGAGGTACTGAGCTACCTGCTAGTTGGACACTTGGCAGCCAGGAGATTTTGGTCAAGCTCTTGACAGCAAGTTTGAGATTTCACAGCTGCAGTGATGATGGTGCAGAGAGAAAGGCACTCACAGAGAGCTATGAAAGAAAGATCTTGAAAAGAAATTGTGTCCTGTTTATAGATATGTTTGTTGTTGTAGTAAGATTTCATTATAAAACTTCTAAAATGTGTAATAGTTGGTGTTAGGTGATGGGTACGATCTAGGATTTTGAGAGTTGTGGAATTTATGGCTATTTTAATTACTAAGTGTTAACGTGTTTATATATTTTATTGATATTTTCTGTGAAATTTTCATTCTACATGGTCAAAATAAAAGTTGTTATCATGCATGTTATCATGCATGAGATGAAAGATTCTGTTATCTATATAGTAAATGAATTTTAATATAAAAAACAAATATGCTTATTCTATTCTATCAAAAGCTTCCTACAACCACAGACAGAGACAGAAGGGAGAGCTAACATTTTCACCGCATTGCTTGTTCTGAGGATTTTTTTCCTTTTCAACATAGCCTCCAAATTAACATGCAACTGTCTGTATTTTTCCACACTAACAGTATTAAAATGCCTAATGGATATCCATTTAGTGAGTTCCCACTTTTCTCCCAAACTAGGGAAGTCCTAACTGTGCTGAAATAGGATACAAGCATGCCCATTTTCCTCATTCTTCTTCCACAGCTCAGTTCACTTCAGGACTAATGGATAACAATAACCATGAAAAAATGTGACTATCAAACCTGTATTCCCTGGAGATGTGGCCATTCTCATACGCTTTATTGTCACTATATATATTTCTTTGAATGGAAAAGGCTCCCTGTACTAGGATCTAGCAATTCAGATAAAGGTTTGTCTCTGTAGAAATAGTTTCACTAGAAGCTTGTGGAGGTTATGCTTAAATGTACTTTAAAAGTAATAAAATTAAGCAATTCATTGACATACTGAGTTTAATAGTGATGTGTAGG
>NW_010313177.1:12499-23339 GCF_000700745.2 Antrostomus carolinensis
CCCTGCCTTCAGCTCCTCGTATGTCTTGCATTTCTAAAGAAAGAGGAATTCCTCTGCTATTTTGCTACTAAATTGGATGAGGTCAGAGATTTTCTTTGCTCAGACATCTATCTCCTGGCACCACTATGCCAAAAAAAAAAAAAAAAAATTCCTTTTAACTGGATTTTCGATGCCCCCAAAAAGCAGTATATACATGAATGGTACTTAGAGATTGCTCTATTCAGTCTTTAATCTCTTACAGTGGAGTTCTGTAACACATCTCAGTCAAGACTCTCTATTGATTTCTTAGGTATACCAGGTACCAAAGAAAGCAGTATCAAAATCAAAAAGTCTGACAAGCTTGTTGGTTCTCAGCACTCTTTTAATCAGAAGCATGAGATAAAGGAAAAATAAATAATAGCACGATAGCAGAGAAAGGAAGGTTAACTCCAAAACTGTTGTGAGATTAAATCCAGTATGGTACTGTCCTTCAGCTCCTCAAGAAAACAGTATCTAACAAGACATTTGTCACTGATGCATAGGCACTTAACCACTGTTATTTGGCAAAGCCCCATGGGGGCTCTCCATGCTTTCTCCTACCAACGTGGGTGTTCTCTGCCCCATGAAAACTCAAAAACACTGGCTTGAAGTTGTGCCAGTTGTAGGTACGTTCTCTGTGTTTGCTAGGAGCCTCCTGTGGCAGACAGCAGAAGGTGTTTAAGCTTCTCCTTGCAGTGTCCAAAGACCAAACTGTACATAAAGCTACTGATCTGTTTCATACTGTAGCTGTAGTCAATGCTGAAAAGCTGCTTCTGGAGCAGAAGATCGATTAACAGGCATCTATGTAAAAAGATCAGCTATTTGTCTTCCCCACTGTTCCTCTTCTCAGTCCTCCATTTCAAATGTTAAGAGGAAGAGAAAAGAAACAAATACATGGATAAAATGAGGATGTTGCATCTTCAACTAAGGAGATGCAGACTAAGCGATAATTTGTAGAAAAAAATCCATAGTACAAACACAAGAAACAGGATTTCTTGGCTTTTCCAGGAACCTTTATCAAAAAATAAACTTGATCTAAATATTCAAAGCTACTTTGCCAGTAGGGTTCTTTTTTACATTATGCTTGCCTTTAGCAAAATCAATTTGTTCACTGTATACATTTCAATTTAAAATTGTTACTGTCCCCTAATTGCTTTGAGATTCATTTTGCAGTGAGAGCATTACCAATGTTTTTGTTATGCCTCAAAATGCAATTAATACTTTCTGTAATATATTCCACCATCCTTAGGATGGCCATAATGCAGTAAAGAAAAAGCAAACAAAGAAATGAAAAATCTCTAAGTAAAGTTGCAGAATCAACATGCTGCACTCTTTTCTTATTCAGATGCATCTGTGTTAATTCAGCCCTGAAAAGGTTTGCAGATAATATTGTGGCCTGACACTGATATAAATATAGAGCAATACCTGGCTGTGCTACAGACGTGAAATCTCAGGTATGTCTCTCGTTATTGGTGTAACTATCTGTTCAATGGTGGAAGATACCATTTCCTTTTTACCACTCCCATTCCTGCATTCCTGTGTATGGCAAACTCCTCCCAGGCAGCCGTGATGCTAACTGTGCACAGAACATGTGGATAGATGCTACATTGCTCTCACTGGGGATTCAGTTGCTACAGAAAATAGCAAGAATAAAAATTTCTTTTTAAAAAAAAATTCTTTTTTTTTATCCCCCCTGGAGTTGCAGTTGGCCAGTTGCTTTGCCTAAGGGGACACTTGATCTGTGCAAGTTATTCCCACAATTCCATGAGATTTTATCCCTTTTCAGGGATAGCATTGCTGTAACTGCTATAGTTCAAGTTCACAAGCAAAGAAAGACTGGCAGGGAGATTACATTAGACAGCATGATATAGTTGGGAAAAATATTTGTGTTTCTGAGAATTTTAGGCCTTTCTCAAATGTGTAATAGAAGCAGTGAGTTTTAAAACTAGTTATAGGTTACAAACTTTGTAAATTTTTTTGTTGTTCAAATAGTCATTGAAAAGGAATATGTTTTATTTTAACACAGTAGCTGGTCCCAGGTATACGTGTTGCTCTTCCCAGACTTTTGGAAACACAGTCTCCAGATGAAGCTCTCCCTTTTTGGGCTAAGAATACTATTTTACTGTAAAGATAGATTCCTGTCCTGGCCTCCTGGCTCACACTTTTGTTTCATCCTGCTCTGTGTGCTTTACTAAACCATTTACCCTCCTTTAGTAGTTAATTTTTTACTGACATTTCAAAATATCAACAATTACCTGAAAAATACATGCCAAAAACCTAAGCATCATCAGATTTTGAACTGAACTCTAATGTCCCCTGTACTAACAGTATGTTAAGATCCAGGGTCCCCTCACTCAAGAAGGTCTCTGTAATGTTTCACTTGCATCATGCAGTGGAGCATTACAGAGACACCTAAGCCAAGCAAACTTTGAAAGAAGAGAACAAAGATCTATGTCAGGGCAACTGTGTATCAGCAGAAAACTAGCTCAGACAAGGACCTCATAGTCTGCTAATAATGATTTTTTACAAAATTAATGTTATAAGCTTTACTTAGCTCTGATGCATTGACTAAATATTAAAACCTTTACAAATTAGGTTAAGAAGAAGTGCTGTTTACAGAGACATTTCTGATCTCAGGAAGAATGGATCTTAGAGAAGCTTAAGTAGGGACTACTTCCTCTAACAAAGCTCACTCATGAGAAAACACCTCCTTAGAATGCTAAACAGCCATTTTCAGCCATTATCTGGTATTTAGGTGATTCAAGGCAACTTTGTTAGCAAAAATGGTCATTGCACAAAAGTGGTGATGATTTCAATGTAATGTTAAAAATGTTAAAGTTCACTAGATGTTTGACAACTAGATTAAATTTGCAAACTTCTACTAAAATAAGTTATTTCTCTTGGTTGTTTTTAACTTGATTCTTAGTGTTACAGCATATCGTTACCTCTTGTGGCCTGGAGTTTTATCTTCTTTTGACAGGCTGATTAGAGCCTTTACTAACAAATGGTCCTTCAGAGTCTAACAAGAGACTTATGCAATATCTAAATGTCTAACTCCCAAACTATGGCCAAAGCTGCATGCCCAAAGTCATGTAAATTTGTAGACACCTAAACATCTAGCAATTGAGATGTATATAGTAGAAATCCTTTCCCTGCATCCTTTGAGTGAGCAATTCAGTGATGTGCTTGGAGAATTCTTAATGTACATCAATAA
Source organism: Antrostomus carolinensis (assembly GCF_000700745.2). NCBI lineage: Eukaryota > Metazoa > Chordata > Aves > Caprimulgiformes > Caprimulgidae > Antrostomus > Antrostomus carolinensis. The sequence continues at coordinate 15,732 of NW_010313177.1, forward strand.
AACAAAGATTTTTACAAAATACTTCAGTATATTTCCACTAACAAATTGCAGAAAGAGGTTACTTAATGTCAAAACCCCTAAGGAACAAATAGAATTTGATTTCCTGTGAGGCCAGGTGTTTGGAAACGTCTTTCTTTTTGTTTTAATACAACTAAAATTCACTGGAAGGCTTTGGTCATAGAAGAGCAGTTTAGCATTTGGCTATAGCCAGTGATTTTATCAGCTCTGAAGAAATCTTATCCAGATAAAACCCCTGTGTTAAGAATTGTTGTAAATCTCTCTAGGTTTTGTTTGTTTGTGTTTGTTGGGTTTTTTTTTTTTAATTTTATTCTTCTTCTTTTCTGTGCAAAAAACAAGTCCTATCTGAGTATTCTTTGAGAAGTATAATCAAATTATCATGAGTTATTCTGGATTCATGAGGCAAAAAAGAAAACTCCTACAGGATGGGTTTTTTCCCAGCATTGTGTTTTATATTTATAGGAAAAGGAGTCATTACTGTAGAAGAGATGGTATTTGATGACACTATCAGCCAGAGGAAAATCCCACGGAAAACAACTGCTTCTGGTATGGCATTTCTGGGGACATTTAACTAGCAGTAAATTGCTCAGTAAAGTGATTAATGCAGAACTTGGTTACTGATGGGTTCTGAACACTTATTTTTTAGGTTGTACATCCCTGTCCAGTATTCCAGGCAATGGACTATATATTAACCGGATTTATAATTGGATTGAAGTGGATATTGCTTTGGTGTATCTTGGGGTGCATTCAGAAGAGCATGGCCAGAGGTCAAGGGAAGTTATCCTCCCCCTCTACTGTGCCCTAGGGAGGCCACATCTGGAGTATCGTGTCCAGTTCTGAGCTGGAGAGAGTCCAGTAGAGGCTATGAAGAGGATTAGGTGACTGGAGCATCTCTCTTATGAGGAAAGACTGAGAGACTGGGGTCTGTTTAGCCTGGAGAAGAGAAGACTGAGAGTGGTTCTGATCAATGCTTATAAATATCTAAAGGGCAGGTGTTGATAGGATGGGGTCAGACTCTTTTCAGTGGTGCTCAGCGACAGGACAAGGGGCAACGGGCACAAACTGGAACACAGGAGGTTCCATCTGAAGATGAGGAAAAATTTCTTCACTTTGAGGGTGCCAGAGCACTGGAACAGTCTGCCCAGAGATGTTGCAGAATCTCCTTCTCCGGTGATAATCAAAACATGCCTGGACACAATCCTGTGCAATCTGCTTTAGAGGTACCTGCTTTGGTGGGGAGTTGGACTGGGTGATCTCTGGAAGTCCCTTCCAACCCCTACTATTCTGTGAGTCTGTGACCGGACCTTTATCATTCTGTTTCTTTTGAAATCAAGGTCCAAGGGTGGTTTATATTGCTCTCTATTTTTCTCTTTTTCTTACTTCATTGCTATGTATCACATGATCCACCTAATACATGATTCAGTTTGAGAAGTGAGTATCTCTGACAAAATACAGTGTGGCTTGATGATAGAAACCTAGTTTTGACATTTTACAGACATGAAAATCTGATGTTAATAGTCATAACAACATTTGCCGTATCACCTTGGTTGCTACCTTAATTTAGGTAAGTGAATGAGTTTGCGTTAATACCTAAATTTCATAAAGGAGAAGAAAATAGCTGAAGCATTGAAGTGTTGTTATCTTTCCCCTCTCCTGCCTCTGCATTTTAATATCCAAACAGAAATTTCTGGAACACTGGAAAATATGGAAAAAGGGGCCATGGTAATATGGAAACTGTTCCTCACATATATCATCCAGATGTGACAGAGCTCAATGGAACCAGATGGTCTTTTATTTTTAAACACAAATAGTTGAAAAGCAACTTTGAAAGGCAAATGTGGACATACCAGTTTTTCAAGACTAAGTTAGATAAAGCTCCAAGTAACCTGATCTGAGCAGTAAATGACCCCCAATTGGAGCATGAAGTTAGTCAAGAGATCTCCTGATTTCCCTTCCAACCTGGATTATCCCACAACCTTCTGATCCTTTATGCATTACTACACAGAGGTACCTAGTCCCCATGCTGTAATTGTCATCAAGAACAGCAGAGTTTTGGGTTTGTTTTTTTCCTCATTGTGAGATGACATGGTCTCACAATATTCCCACTGCAAAAGTTGACTTTCCCTGCACTCCCTGGCAGGATGATGTCATATCTATGTCCTGTCTCTGCCTTTCTCTAAGCCTCTCTCCTGCCTTAGAGAGGGTCCTGAACTAGTGAGCAGCACAAAGGAGATTTCTACCTCCACTTGATGAGGGAAAGTTACGAGAAAGTCTACTTTATACTGTTTCAAATCACAAAATAGTAGTTTACTATTGTTTTCCTACTTAGCTATGTAAGGGGATTTTTTAAGGGATTCATTCATTAGGCACAGCATGAGCAATATTTAATATTTATATCTCTGACAGAAGCAATTGAGATGAAAAGCAAAAAATTAATTGGTTTCCATAAAGGATTTAATTCTCTCACTATGCCCATTATAGCTGTGTGGTCATTGTCCTGAAGTGTTGTGATACAGTTTAACACTGCCAGGAGTACAGCAAATGAAAATAACATCGATTTTGATCAATAAAGCAAAAATGAGTTGCCATCCATTCTGAGGCTGAGTGTGGCTGGCTAGCCTGAAATAAGGTTTCGCAAACTCTTGCCTCCCTGATCATTGCAAGTTAATTAGAACCTAAAGACTCGTGCTTCATCACACTCAAAGAAATTGCAAAAGCTGGAGGAGTATGTTTAATAAACTGCACTGGAAATTTATACATGTTGATTTCTATCACCTTCTGTTTGTATTAAAGAATAACACAATTTAGTTTTACCTAACCTTGTTGAGGTGAGGATTTATCTGATGTTACTATCATACACAATTAGCAAGGCTGAAAATTACTATTCCATTAATTACAGTTTTGATTTTTTTTTTCTTTTCCTTAGTGGAAGCTGCAGCCAGGTTTTATGTTGCCCCTGACTGGACTCCACATAAGTAACACTGAGCATGGAGCAACACACTTTGCTGCTAACCTTTGTGGTTCATCGGGGAATGTTTGAGTGTGGGTATAAGGGAACTCAGCTCAGGTGCTGTCTTCTACTGCAAATCTTTTGAATGCAGAAAACTATGTCTGTGTAAGTGGGCAGTTAATAAATCCCAGCCCTTGACACTTATTGACTAAATCTCCAGAATAGGTAGGTGGCTTATTAAAATAAAAAGCTGAAAGGAAATCCCTGTCTCAGCGCTGAAGATCTGTGATCTATCAGTTCTGAGATCTGGCAAGGAAATAGAAATAGGTTTGTTTTATATTTTCCGTTGGATTTTTTTTTTAATAGGAAAATGTGTTTTCAGTGAACAAAACCAATTACACTGTAGAAATTTCCTATGTACTAGGGGAATAGCTAAGCTTTAAAAAAAAAATTATCAAAATGTTGGGGTTTTTTTAGTTGGTTTTATTAGTGGGAATAAAACGATATTGCAGCTGCAGTTCAGGACTAAGGAAAACAGCTCACAGTTTTGAACTGTGCCACCTATTCATAGGATGATGTTGGAAAATTATTTTTCCTTTCAAATTCCCTATTCAAAAAAACCCAGAAAAGTTGATTTTCATTGCTTATGGGCTGTTGAATGATAGAAAACACTGTGTGTCTGTGAACAGTGGTTGTTGTAAAACTGGGGAACATAAAAATTGGATGGTTAAAACTCTTACCAGACTTGTGCAGTTGTGAAGGATGGCACTGGGGGCTTTTTGTAGATTAACTGTAAGAATTTTTTTTTTTTTTAAAGGCTTCCAGGTGAACCTGGAAGTTCATATTCCTGATATTTTATTGGTTCTTTTTTCAAAATGTGGGAGAAATCAAATCTGTCCTTTGGAAAACCCCCTCCCAAAGAAGAGGACAAAGATTTGCTTCATGGGTAAAGGAGGAGACAGTCACGTCCATCTTGGGTAGTGGCCCATTGACTTACTCTTCTAAAATAGGAAGGGTACCTTCTTTGGCATTAAAGAACATGAAACTTTTTTATCTTGAAATTCAAGAAGAGATTAAACTTGAGTGGTTACAGCAGGAGCCTCTACAACTTCAGCAACAGAAGAAAAGTTCATTTGCCTCTGATTTTATGATTTCACTAGATCCAGTTAGTGCAGCTCACATGTAGACAGGAATACAGAAAGGAAGGAGAGCAGGTTTTTTTCATTTTCTACATTTCTAAAGACCTTATTCTGTTGCCACCACCCTTTCTGAGATCTTTTTTTTAGCACCTTATCTTACTGCCTCTTACCTTGACCTACATTCCCTGACCATTTTTTGCATACCATGAGAGAGCTGCTGAAGGCTGTCCATAGGGCATTTCTTATGCTGATATAGATTGAAAAAAATTTAAAATAATTTTAATTTCTAAGTATAAAGTTAAAAAAAAGTTCTTACGTCATGTTGATGTATTTTTCTTTGTATTTTCCTCCCTCCTTAAAAAAAACTAGAAATAGTTCATTAACTATAAATATAGGAACATCTGGGAATGTATCTGATTCATTTTGAGATAGCAAGTCTAAGGCACAAATGTTATATGACAAGATCTTGCAGACAAAATAAACTGGTTATCTTGACTCCTCAAAGGGCCCCTGAATTATGATGCTGAACTACTCAGCTTGAAAAGACCATTTCTATCACCGCTTGGGTATGTGCCTCAAGTATTGCCCAATTTTAATATTCCATGAACAAGAAGGTCTCTGAAGAGTGATGCTGAGAAGCCTTGGAGTTCAATCTCTCATTTCACTGTGAAGGCAATTTATTAGAACTTTCTTTTTCTTCACTATATTATTTTTTTGGAACTGCATTCTACCTTATTATCCACAGCTGCATCCCACTCTCTTCCTCTCTGCGGGTACATTGGCTCATTTATAAAATGTCAGTTTGGGATTTTTTTAACTTTTTTTTTTTTTAAAAAGATTTTTCTTTGTATTTTGTTCAAAGCAGCATCTTTGTTTAAAAATAACTTTCACCAAAAATGAAAGAGAGGGAGAGAGATAAGTAAGTCCTCATGGTGTTTCTAAAACCCCAACTTGAAATGAAAAGTTTTACTTAGAGTCAAATTAAATTTCATAACCTTTAAAAAAAATTTTAAAAATATATAAGCTAGCTTAAATTTTACAAGAAACAATTTTTCTGTAGGATTTTTCAATGACCCCAGTTGACTAGAGGGAATAATACTCTTCCTGTGAAGAATTACAGAGCTTGAAAGAGGGGAATCACCTGGCATATGTCTTGTTCCACTCACACAGATGGGACCTGCTGCTCACAAGTCTCTTTTGCATTTCAGTCATATGCACTATAAAAATATGGACTGTGCTTAAAACATTAGTGTAGCTGATAGACACATTAATGGAAGCTTTGCCAAACTGCTTTTGAAGCAGCTGACTGAAATGTCAGAACTTCCTCTCATTAAAAATCCCATTTCAGCTACATCCCTTGTGTTTCAGAATTTTTTTTTCTACTCAGATTCCAAGAATAACTTCCTGAAAAAGGTACCTTACTGCGAGAGGTAATATTTCAGATTTGTCTTTATTTTTTAGTTTCTGGACAGTAATATTAAATTATAAACCATGAGTCATTATGTGTTTTTCTTTTTTCATTTCCACAGCTGCAAATTAATTAACAGAGTTTTTTAAACTCAAACTTCCTTGGTTTCTACTCATGGACTTGAAGACAGGGGCTGGTTGAGTGTTTTCTCAGCTGTATTAGTGCTGATTTTTTCTGCTAGAGCAGGCTGCTGGGCGTTGAAGCCCATTGTACCCAAGCTAGATCTAATTCTGCTCTACTAGGGTTTGCAGAATGCTGCCAGTAAGCTCTGCGAACAGCCTCTGCGCTCTTAAATCTAGGCTGGTTGTCATCAAAGAGCTCCATCAAAAAGCTCCACTGACATCTGGATTTAGGGATGATGCCTCCTAAACTTTATGCCCCTCTTTGACTCAGAAATTGGTCAGTCCAGTAAAGCTTTGCTGGTACGGACTTGTCATAGGAGAGTTTATAATCTGGGTGTATATGGACTGCATCTGAGGCAGCTGTTGTGCTATGGACGTTTGTTTTTTCCTCCAATAGCTTTGGAGTTTGTGTTTCCTCTGATTCTCCATCAAATCTGGGATCAAAACGTTCCATCAGTTCTTTTTCCTTTCTCTTTCTTCAGTTGACTTGTAATTTAATATTCAAACATAAACTCACCACTCTCTCCATCGTGGTGGCTCATATCCCAAAGTGATCAGATCTTAGATTTTAATTAAGACTCCAAACAATGACACATAAACCAAAATGAAACCCATTTCCAGCTGCCACAATGACTAGCACTACAGGACAAACAGAACAGTTTTCAGGCATTAGGCAAATGGGACTTTGCATATACATGGGGAGAAAACACGCTGAGTAAGAAAGCCTCGCTGCAGCCTACTCACTCTCTCAAGCAGAATTGCACTCTCAAGGAAGAACCAAAAATTATTGAAAAGACGAGAAATCAAAGTACCTCTAGCGTATTTCTTCTGTTGACTGTTTTGATAGAAATCTATTCATCCTGTTTTTGAAGACACTGTTAACCTTTTCTCAGTATAAAGTTTTGTTTTTTTTTTAATGCTGGAGACAAAAAAAAAAAAAATAAGTCTACACAAAGCAAAGAAAAAATCTCCTGTTCCTTTAAGAGATGCTTTCCCCTGCCTTTCTAGAGCAAATTTGCTTAGTTTGTCCATTTTTCAGCCTGTCAACACATCTTTTGTGTTCTAATTGTGCCATCTGTAATTTCAGGTTTTTACAGTTGTCAGTATTCCGAAGACTGAGTTTGGCAATTGATTTGGAGAAGACAAGTACTCTGCAATATGTAAATTTAGGACTAACACAGCTGAAAGAGAGGGAATAATTGGAATAAATGATATCCAGGAATTTATTCTAAAAGAAAAACCTCTTTCAGATTCTCTCTTTCTTTTTTTTTTTTTTTTTCTAAAAAAACATGTTAATGGGCAGTGTTTGGCTTTAATTATGTCAAGATAAAATCAGCATAGTGAAGCACTTGGAGCTGTGAGCCATGACTCTAAATGATTCTTTCCAATGTAGATTCAAATGTGAGTGCTACTATAGATTTTGTACTATGTGCAAACACTGAATCTACTGCTACACACATATGCACGTCAGTATCCTTTTCACATAGGCTATGGTGAGGTCGTTGTATTCCCTTCTGGTTTAGTCCAGCTTTGGAAAATGCTAGAGGACCTTCATGGGAAACATGAAGACACTGCTTGGCTTTCAAAAGCTTTAAATACCTATGTGAGTTGCCAACAAGATAAGCTACAGTTTATGATGCTGAAGACTACTGCACCACCATTTCAAAGCTCAGTGCACCCTGCTTATTTGCTTTTGCTTCTGCTTCTCAGGACTGACTATCAAAGGTAGATGGTTTCTCAAAATTGGGGTCCCTTCCTTCCATTAAACCCAGTATCAGAATTAGGGAGGTTTTCAGAACTTGCTCTGAGGTCAGAGGAGGGACTCCTTTGATGGCAGAGGCAATTTCGGCATATCCCAGATTTGGATCATGGACCTAATTGTGATCATAGAATCACAGAATCATAGAATGG
>NW_010313178.1:0-918 GCF_000700745.2 Antrostomus carolinensis
GGGTCGGGGCTGGCTGGAGCACACCAAGGAAGGGGTGAGGACAGAGGAGCTGTGTCACTCCCCAGGCTGTTGTTCCAGCTCAACACAGCTGCAGCTGTTACAAAACAGCTCGTGGTGGCCTTGGAGCAGCTGGGAACAGATCAAGGAGGATGGAAAAGCCAGCAAACCATTATCTCCCCACCAGGTCGGGTGAGTTCCTGCATCCCTCAGGCTCTGCAGCAGCTGGGGTGGCATCTCTCCCAGCCCAGGAGGACGTGGTCCCCACATCCATCACCAGCCCTCAGCACTGGGAGGGAGGTAATGCCACGTGCTGCCAAGGGCATTGTCCTTAGGTATCTACAGAGGAAAACCCATGGCTGCTTGTCACCACCTCTGCGTGGTGGATGCTGCTGCTGGATGAGGCTCTGCTGAGCAGCTCCAAGCCAGGATCAGGCCCATCGTGCACATTGCGTGGTTGCCCCCACATCACAGGCACCAGGCAGAGCTGAGACCTCGAGCACTCCCAGACCCCCATTGCCACCCACTGCCACCCCCATTGCCACCCACTACCCAGCAGCTCCAGCCTTGCTCCGCGACATGCTCCGGAGCACAAAACTCACTGGGGATGTGGGATGTGCCTGTGGGGTCTCACCTTCTTCCAGGTCTTGCCAACCATATCCTGGGCTGCACCCAGAGCAGCGTGGGCAGCAGGTCGAGGGAGGGGATTCTGCCCCTCTGCTCCGCTCTCCTCACACCCCACCTGCAGTGCTGCCTCCAGTTCTGGGGCCACCAACAGAAGGACATGGACCAGCAAATCCAGAGGAGGCCACCAGGATGATCTGAGGGCTGGAGCACCTCTCCTATGAGGACAGGCTGAGAGAGTTGGGGCTGTTCAGCCTGGAAAAGAGAAGGCTCCAGGGAGATCTTCTAGCGGCCTCC
>NW_010313178.1:1208-1559 GCF_000700745.2 Antrostomus carolinensis
CGGTTGGAAGCCCTTCACACCCTGAAAAGGGGCAGGAGGCAGCCACCTGGCAGGAAACCAGCCCTGGAGGGACACCAGGATGAAAGGGGAGTCACAGCAGGATGGTGGCCCAAAGCCTGGGGCCAAGGGTGGTGGGCAGCTGCTGCTCCAGCTCCCAGCCCTGAGCCGGCAGCCTTTGCTGGGACTGGGAGGCTGCACTTGTGCCAGGTGACACTTGTGCAGCGTCCTCCCTGTCCTCACACCTGGGGTGGCACAAAGGCCACCCACCCACCCACCGCGGAGAGCAGGGGACAGGTACTGAGGCACTGGGGTGAAGCACCATGGAGAGAGGAAACCAGATACTGGCGGGGG
>NW_010313178.1:1611-10532 GCF_000700745.2 Antrostomus carolinensis
CTGGGACCTCACTAGTGCCCCCTCCACGGGGTGGGCAGTGGTGGGGAGAGGGCTGGGAGCACAGCAGCTGAAATGGATGGAGAAAGAGCAACAGGGGCAGGAGTCATCCACAGGAGAGGGGTGAGGATGGGTTTTTGCTTCATTTACTCCAGAAGGCTGAGAGCAAAAGGCTGGATTCAGTCAGCACCGATGGAGAGAAGGGCCCAGGAACAGACTCACAGCAGCCCATGGCCACAGGCTGGAGGGCAGAGGAGGGGGCTGGTTCCTACCTCACCACATGGTCCCATCAGGGAGATCCCAGCCAGCACAGGACAGCCTGAGCTTCCCAGCAGCTCCCGTGGCCACAGCCGGGTTGTTTCTAGAAGCAAACACTGCCATCCCTTGGTTCCAGCCAGAAAATCACACAATAGTTCAAGGTAAAAGGGACCCACAAGGGATCAGCAAGTCCAACTCCCAGCTCCTCACAGGACTGCCCCAAACTGTCACACTTGGCTGGCAGCCAAACATGACACAGCCACTCACACCCCCCACCCAGGAACAGGGGAGAGAATTGGAGGGGTAAGGATAAGGAGACTTGTAGGTTGAGATAAGAACAATTTAATAATTGAAATAAAATAAAACTTTAAAAAATAATTAATTATAACAAATATATATAAAAATATGAGTGATGCAGAGTCACACGCTGATAACGATCCCAGAGGAGCAAAAGGAACCTCGAACCCAGAATTGCAATCCCAGAAAAATAAGCCTGAGCAATACCCAGAGGAATCAACCCCCCTCACCCTTTCCAGTCATCCCTGGTTAATATACTGCACATGAGGTGCTGTGATATGGAATATCTCAGTGACACATTCAAATGCCAATTCTGGGTTTTGCTAATTACTGCACTTCCCCCCTCCCAGTCCTTTGCACTTGCAAACCACCCAAACATGGTGTCCTTGGACCTTATCAACGTTCCTCTCATAACAAATCCCACACTGAAACCAAAACACAGAACTTTCTAGCTACTAAGAAGAAAATTAACTATCCTAGCAAAACCAGGACACTCTGAGCATCATCCAAAGGCTCCTTGAACTCTGACAGACTTGGTGCCGTGACCACTTTCCTGGGGAGCCTGTTCAGTGACTGAGCACCCTCTCAGTGAAGAACCTTTTACCCATGTTCAGTCTGAACTTCCCCAGACACAGCTTCATCCCATTTCCTCGTGTCCTGTTGCTGGTCACCAGAGGGAGATCAGGACCTTCTCCTCCACTGCCCCCCTTGAGGAAGTTGTCATCTGCAATGAGGTCACTCCTCAGCCTTCTCCAATCAATCCCTTACCCTGGGTCTTCCCACCACCAAGGGGTCCATGAGAAGTAACCAAAAATCCAGTGAAAACAGAAAACCCCACAGCGCTGTTCCTGCAGGTTAATTTCCACAGCTGTAATGCTGGAGCAAAGGTGAAACAGTACGTGAACACATACACACACCTGAGCTTTCTCACCATACCACGAGACAACCAACATGGCACTGTGCTCCTCAAGTCAGTTGAGTTGGTGTTGCTGGTTCTCCTGCTCTTGGAGGTGGCTTCATTTTCTTGAAGGATCTTTGTATCTCATGGTTTGGTCTGATGTGGTAAAACTCCTATGTACGGTGTTCAACAGCTGGTATTAAAGACAGCAGTGTTTGTAAAAAGGAGACATCTACTCAGTAAATGATGTTCCTATTCAATAAATTACTCTGGAGTTTTTTATCAATAAAAGAACTTAGAAGCATAAATATGGCTCTTTTTGTCACCAGACATTTTCACAAGCTGGGTATGAACCAGTTGAGAAGGCAAAACCATGTTCAAAAAGTCCAGGAGGAATGAGAATCACTGACAGCAAGGACAGGCAGGTGGCAGGTAGGTGTAGCCGGGTCTCCGCAGCAAGTGATGTTTCATTCGCAGCACTCGTGGGTCTCTGTACAGAGAAATCTTTTAACTCAGTAAATAATTTATTTCACTTACCACCAGCAGCCAGACAGCTGCACAGGGAGGAAATAAGGAACCTGACAGTTACAGATGAGGGGCTCAAAGGAGGACACGCTGGTTTTAGAAAGGAGAATATGTCGAGAGAAAAACCCAGGCAATTCTTCTCCACAGAACACAGTCAGTGCTAAAAAAAAATCATCATTTTTGTATTGAGTTGTTACACAAGAAAAAGAACCAAGTAGAAAGAGAGGTCAGAGTATCAGTATAGTGTTTAATATTCTTAAATTAAAAAAAACCAAACCCTTGAAAGGTAAAATTTCAGTTACCATCATATGATAAAACCTTTCATCAGCACATTGAAAGTTAGAAATATGACATGAAATATATTTCCAGTAGTTTACACTTCTATCAGGTCTACACTGGTTTATCTTTATTAACAAAATTAGCAGCTCATTTGGTCCTTCTATTTACAGTATTTTAAATATTGTATTCCACTTCACTCAGCACTGATACAGATAAAACTATTCTACATAGATTTACTGTTTTACTTGTGGATAACTGTCATCAACAGAAAAAACAACCCACATCAGGAAGCGATGAGGGGACGCTGCTCCAGAGAACCCTCCAGACCACGATCCGATGACACTCGCTTCAGTAATTAAGAAATAGTTTGATGACTCTGCAACACTTAAAAATTAAGCAGGTTCTACAGAAAATAACAGCAGTTCCTCTGATGACAGAAATGGTGACAGAAGGGCAGAGTGGCAGAGGTCTGTTTGCACAGTGGACTGAAAGGATAATATATATATATGGAAATTGAATAAATTAAGTGCTATGGATGAACTAAAAATAAAAAATAATTTTAAAAAAATCAGTTTCATAAACTGTTACAAACACCAAGTGCTGTGCAGTGTTTAAAAAGGAAGTTTAAAAAGTAAAAGAGTCATTAGGAATATCCAAGTATCTTGTTTCAGCAGCAGGGAGATTTTAGTGCTATAGGGGAGAGTCTGTTGTGTCAACATCTTAAATAATCCAGCACCATAAATACACACACGGGGGTTATGGAACACAGGGAACGGACAGTGCTCCCAGCTAAACCCACCTGCAGGTTCTGAGGGACACTCAGCACTCGCAGTAACTCCCTAAATCCAACAAATGCACTTCATTTTTCCCTTTCCAGTGAGCATTTCCAGCTATTACAGGCTGGAAAGTATCGAATCCCGTTTTTCAGCAATCCATGCCCTGCCCAGAGAGAGCTCCAGTGGAATTACTGAGGTGGCTTCAGCTCTCTGTGCAACCTGCACCTCGCAGTGTGGCCCAGAGCCCTGATCCTTCACATCATCACCACAGGTCACGTTTAAAGCCAGGGACCCCTCACTCACACTTCTGTTTCTTTATCAAAAAATCAGAGAATGGTTTGGGTTGGGAGGAACCTCGAAGATCATCCAGTTCCAACCCCCCTGCCAGCAGCAGGGACCCCTTCCACTAGACCAGGTGGCTCAAAGCCTCATCCAGCCTGACCTTGAACACTTCCAGGGAGGCGCAGCCACAACATCCTTGGGCAATCTGGTCCAGTGTCTCACCACCCTCACAGTGAAGAATTTCTTCCTCAGATCTCATCTCAGTCTCCCCTCTTCCAGTTTAAAGCCATTTCCCCTTGTTCTGTCACTCCCTGCCCTTGTCAAAAGTCCCTCCCCATCCTTCCTGTCGCCCCTTCAGGTACTGGGAGGCCACTAGAAGGTCTCCCCAGAGCCTTCTCTTCTCCAGGCTCAACAGCCCCAACTCTCTCAGCCTGTCCTCATAGCAGAGGTGCTCCAGTTCTTTGATCATCCTGGTGGCCTCCTCTGGACTCGCTGGTCCATGTCCTTCTGTTGGTGGCCCCAGAACTGGACACAGCACTGCAGGTGGGGTCTCAGGAGAGCGGAGCAGAGGGGCAGAATCCCCTCCCTTGACCTGCTGCCCACGCTGCTCTGGATTCAGCCCAGGACACGGTTATTGGCTCATGCTGAGCTTCTCATCCACCAGCACCCCTCTCCATCCATTCTCCACCCAGCCTGGATTTGTGCTTGGAGTTTATCAAAGTGCAGGAGCAGTACAACGTGCCAGGAGAGATTCACTTCCATTTCGATTTTCTACAACAATGTAGGGACTGAAATAACTCAATAAATACAAAACAGTAACACTGACAGGTGGTTGAAATACTTGTAAAACGCTGGAGTAAACACAGCCCGAGGTCTTCAGTTTTTTTCCAGGACAGGTAGACATTATTTTGAAGAGCTCAACTATTCAACTTTCCAAATGGCAATCTTCCCTTCTTCCTTTCCAGAGCCGCTGAGGACATACCTGTCCTCTGCCGAGCACAGCGCCTTTACTGTATCAGCATGACCAACCAACTCTTTCTCCACAGTCTTCTTCTCAGCACTGATCACATAGATCTTCCCTTTGCTTTTGCCTTGTGATCTTCCACTGCTGCCAACCCACATCTGGAGTAAAAACAAAACAAAACCCAACCACAGTCATTTTCAATACTTTACATTTCAGTCTAGGACATAGTCAAGGAGTTTTAGATGCCACAGATACAGCGAGGGTTCTTCCCTTGCGAGGCTGGAAAAGGGAAACACTGAAAATATCCTACAGAGAATCACACAGAATCGCCTCAACTGGAAAAGACCTTTAAGATCATCCAGTCCAATCATTAACCCAACACTGACAAGTCCCCCACTAACCCATGTCCCTCAGCACTGTGTCTACACGACTCTTCAATCCCTCCAGGGATGGGGACTCCACCACTGCCCCGGGCAACCCCTTCCAATGCCTGAGAACCCTTTCAGCAAAGAAATTCTTCCTCACATCCAATCTCAACTGCCCTTGGTGCAACTTGAGGCCATTTCCTCTTGTCCTGTCACTTGTTTCTTGGTTGAACAGACCAACCCCACCTCTCTCCACCCTCTTTTCGGGGAGTTGTAGAGAACCAGAAGGTCTCCCCTCAGCCTCCTTTTCTCCAGGCTCAACAACCCCAGTTCATATACAAGTGTATACATATGTATACACATGTACACATACACATGAACTCCAACAGATAACACATCTCTCTCCCTCTCAGACTCCCTGATGCTCCTCAGCCCACTCCCCTCCTCCCAGAGCTCTGTCCCTAGCAGAGGAGCTCCTCTCCCTGGACGCACTCCCACAGCTCTGCTCACCGCTGGGTCCGGTTCTGCCGTACGGGCCGGGCACGGCCTGATGGCACCTGGGCAGCAGCGTGTTCCCACCAGAGCTCTGGCTGGGAAGCTGCACCAGTTACAGCAGGTGCAGAGCTTAGAGAGGCCATGGCCTTCTGCTGGGTGGACACCACAGCTCCCTGGTTGAGCTGGCAGTCACAGTGCCCCTCCTATGCAAACTGCTGCACAAGCTGCCACATCACACCCTGTCTGCCCGCCCTGTTCGAGGCACTCCCGGTCCCTAGCACTCCCCAGGGGTTTCTTTTATAGTTGTGGGGGCTTGGCCACCTTGTTTCTGACTCTGCCCTGCTCTCCTCAGTCACTGTCACACAAGCTGCAGGCCCTTGGAGGTCTCTCCACTCTCCTCAGGTTCCCCCAGTTCAGGAAACCCCCCTGTGCACTGAGCTAGAGCGCTCTGCTGCTGATCTTGCTGGTACTGGAGCTGCTCACCTTGGCGACTTGGCTTCCCTTTGGTTCCACACACCCAGTGCAGGGAGTGAGAGAGAAAGTGTAACTTCACCACTGTATAAACTACAGCATGTCCCTACCTAGAGTGCTGTGTGCAGCTCTGCTCTCTGCACTGCAAGGACAGAGAAGATTCCAGGGAAGAGTAAGTAAAACTGTTAGGAGAAAGGAAGAGCTGTCACATGAGCAAAGATGGGAAAATCCAGGAATTCTCAGGCAGGAGAGAAGGAGAGATCACATTAATGTTTAAAAAAAACCACAAAAGTGCAGAGAAGCAGAACCATTGTTCAACACATCCCACAGTTACAGAAGTGACATGTGGAAACCAGTTAAGATTTCAGCTTCACTTAAAAGGAAGTACATGGCTGGCACTGAACTTCTGGAACTGCTGCTACAGGAAACTGTGGCATCAACAAGTTCAAAATGAAACTGGATCCACAGAGATCGGGTTCAAAAGGAGATAATAAAAGACTGAAGCAGAAGGGTACATGTCAGCACCCCTCAACAAGAACCATGGAGACTGAGGGAGCTTAAAGGGAATGGGCTGCAGCCACAGGCCGGGTTCACACCCTCTCCCTACACAGCACTGCTGTTGCCTCTGTCAGAGGCAGGACCCGGGGTGAGATGGACACGGGGTGAGATGGACACGGGGTGAGATGGACACGGGGTGAGATGGGCACGGTCTGGCCCAGCAGAAAAGAGCTGTGAACCTCTTGTGCACAGTGTTGTACAGGGCAAGTACTCACGGTGTGTATCAGCAATGCTTGCAGCCAGAGAGCATCCTGTTTCAGACAGACACATTCATTACATGATTGGTTTTGTCTCAGGTTTCTTAGAGACAAACAATGGCTTTAATTTTTAATTAAAGCACTTAGAAGTGAGCCTATGGCAGCCAACCCCACCGATACTGTTGTTAGCCTTCACCAGGGCACAAGTTCATTCTCAGTAACTGTAATGCTGTGCAGAAGTGTGGGTGCTCCAGCTGCTACAATGGGCTCCAGATTCCCCATTGGACAACTGAGGCAGCCAAGCTGCTGGCAGGTGGAAAGATGGCACATTGAACACTCAGGTTCAGGAGATGGATCACACAGGGATATTTTTCCGTTGCTCCTTTTGTAACAGTGAGCTGGACTACAAAGTTACCAGCAGGTCAGGGAGGGGATTCTGCCCCTGTACTCCACTCTGGTGAGACCTCACATCCAGTGCTATGTCCAGCTCTGGGGCCCCCAACATCAGAAGGACATGGACCTACTGGAATGAGTCCAGAAGAGGCCATGTGCATGATGAGAAGCCCCTGCTATGAGGACAGTATGTTCAGCCTGGAGAAGAGAAAGCTCCAGGGAGACTTTCTAGTGACCCTCCAATACCTGAAGGGGCTACAGGAAGAGTGGGGAGGGACTTTTGACAAGGGCAGGGAGTGACAGAACAAGGGGTGATGGCTTTAAACTGGAAGAGGGGAGATTGAGATGAGATCTGAGGAAGAAATTCTTTGGTGTGAGGGTGGTGAGACACTGGAACAGGTTGGCCAGAGAAGGTGTGGCTGCTCCTCCCTGGAAGTGTTGAAGGCCAGGCTGGATGAGGCTTTGAGCAACCTGGTCTAGTGGAAGGTGTCCCTGCTGATTGCAGGGGGGTTGGAACTGGATGATCTTTGAGGTCCCTTCCAATCCTAACCATTCTGTGATTCTATGAAAGTTAGTTAAGGTGGAGCTGAGTGAGGAATAAGGAGATAAGGAAGAGAAAAGTAACACAGTTACTAAGTAGAACAAAAGAGAGCTTAACGTCTTGGGGTTTCCAAACAATCCTCTAAGTCCCTTAAAACAGGAGTTAAATAGTTAAATATATCCATCTCTACTCTGGGGAAAGGAGATCTCAGAAAGCTTTTCCATTTTAGTTCACAAATCTAACCAAGGGCTGAATACACAGAAAGCTGCTCTGATTCATGAGGCACTTAATGAAAAAAGCAATTTTTGAGGAAGGAAGGAAGAAAAATCTTGAGAAAAAGATTCATAAAGTTGCTTTCCCAGTAGATATATATTAGCTATTTATTTGCAAATTAACCCTAAACTTGTCCATGTGGTATCCCAACCACAATCATTTGCCCAGCTCTGATCCCACGCAGAAAGAGCAGGCACACAGCCTGAGGCCAGAGACACAAGATGCTAAGGTAGGAAGCTGTTGGCTCCTTTGGTCTCTGCTGGTTTAGGAATGTGGTAACTAAACAAGAAAAAATTCATCCACAAAAACAGGTCAGCTAATTGGCATTTATTGTTTGTCTATTAAGCTTTTCCAAGGCTTTGTCTTAGGAGCCCTGAGATTAAATATCAAGGGACCTAAACTTTCAGCTTCTATCATTCCTTGAAAATGTCAATGGCTAATAAAAGTCACCAAGCATTTAATTACTGATGAGGCTTTTGGCTCAACACGTGTTTTGGGGTATACCTGTAACAGCCAGTTGTGTTGGACAGTCATTAGCTTCTCTGATTTTTCCAAGAGGAACCAATGTTTCAAACCAGTACGTATGCAAACACCCAGTAAGGAAGCTCATCGATGACAGCCCATGAGAGCTGCAAACAAACTCAAATTTAGTAAAGAATTCCACAACAGGTAAAAACAGCCCAAATGTCTCTCACCTGATTTTTAACTCTTATCATACAAGTAATCTCAGAGCAATCCTGAAGATGAATCTTTTGAGGTGGACTTGTAAATTCTTTGGTGTTCCAAATATACAGGTCACTACTCCCTGAATAAGATGCCCACACTTCATCTCTCTGAAACACAGAAAGATTATGTTTAATATGAGCGCTGCTGGCAGGAAGTATATTGCAAGAAGTAACTATGGCTGGTAGTGCCACACAGTCATGCTTCATTTAAACTTTATTATAAGCAGTTTAAAATGTAATACCTCAGGAAAGAGCTGGAAGCAGAGAAAATAGGAACACAAATCCTTCAGGTGATGCTCAATTTTCATCTGTAGTCGAAATTCGTAACTGGACACTACAAGTATGCAACTTCCAGTACCTTCAATATTAAAGATAAAGGGTCAGTAACAGAAGTGCCTACTACCTCCACCTCTATAAACCATGGAGAAAAAAAGGCAAAATAAAATGGATGCATCTAACAACTGACTTGTTTCTCAATCAGCAGTGAAATCTTTGAGGTATTTCTTCCTGTATTTCACAGAATCTACTTTTTAGATCTCTTCTTTCTCCAAAACGCTAGTCACTATTCTGTTCACCTGTTAGTTTAGAGTCCAAAAAGAGGGAGAGGAGAGGAGAGGGAGAGGAGAG
>NW_010313179.1:0-21239 GCF_000700745.2 Antrostomus carolinensis
AAATATGAAAAATAAATATATATATATATATAAAACTCTCTTCTCAGGAAAACCCAGCACTACTGCAATGCCCCTTTGCTTAATCTGAGTTCCCTGGCTCTGCAGTAACTCCCACCATCCCAATTCCCACTGCATTCCTGGAACAACTGGCCATGCATAATGCTTTCCCCCTCCTCCTAAATATCAAAAACCAGATTTCTCACCTCTTTGTCAGAGCAGTTCCCATGACACATATTTTATATGACACCACCTGGCATTGATAATTTGAAAATCTAAATTTGCCTGGGAGTTTCAAGGAGGAGGATGACTGTATCACTGATCAGGCTGTATACTTTGTAGGCACCAAGATTTCCATACTGGTATTTATTTTTCAGTCCTATGATCCTAAAACACTCTGTAATTCAGACAGTGTTTGTATCAATTCTCCCATACCAAGTTCAGAAACTCCCGTTTCACAAGTCCCATATTTAAAACTACATTTAGGCAGCCAAAATAAATAGTCTTAAGAAATAGCAAGGATGCAAAATTCCATTAAATTTAAAGGCAGGAGCTGTCTAGTGAAGCAGAGAGTGCTTAAAGCAAGTACCTGGAACACGAGTTCAGATGCTTATGTTTGAAAGACTTGATTTTCATTTTAATGCTGCCAACTTTGCAGCATGTGAATTCCCTTAAATCTTCTCAATGTTTGGGGTTTGTTTGGTTTTTGTTGGTTTTTTTTTTCCTCCAAACTCACTGAACTGTTTTTCTGGATGAGATCACTCAACGTACTCCCAATAAATCTCCTCTAGGGAAAAGCATTTAAAAATTTAAACACACAACATCCTTTATCTGCCTTTCTGGCAATCCAGACAGCATAACGAGAACTGCACTCATTTATGTTCCCTATCAATCATTTTCCAGCTAAGATGTAATTTTCTTGAGAAATTTCAAGCGAAAATAGAAGCATCTAAACCAAATTAATAACAAAATATCTTTCCAGCTGCCACTCAGAATCCATGTACAGCTTTATACTAATTAGCAGAGGAAAAAAAGTTCTTTAGCATACAATGAAATCAAGTCTCCCAGACACCAACAATACAGAAAAACCTCTGATTTAAATAAGATGCTTAAACCTTTGATTTAAATAAGATGCTTAGGAAAAAAAGCAATCATGTTTATTACTTCCACAGCTTTAATTTTGTTAGAACACGTTATTTATTGCTGAAGATAACCAAGAGAATTGCAAATGCCACAGAGATTTTCCTGTTTGTTTGGCACACGCCTGGATTTAACATCCACAGTTACCACAGAGGTAGGATTGGTTTCCTCTGAACACAGATGGATGAGTGAAAATGAGAAGCCTACCAAGACCAAAAGGCAAAATGGTTCTAGGAAGAGGACCAGACATCAGGTTTTTTTTGTGTTAGGAGATGCCCTGTAGATGATCTTCTTGCTCCCTGTCAAGATACATGGTCATTAATCAAGTCAGCTCCCGTTGTTCTTTGGTAGGACTAGAGAGGTCAAACTAAGTCTCTTGCTGAAGGGCATTTGCTCTGATGTTTCTGGAGTTCTCCTGCTCTCCTGCACCCACTCCAGGTTTTTAATCATGTGGGCACAAAAAGAGACACTCCTGTGCAGGGCTGCAGATGGAGAGAAATGGTCATCAGTTGTCCTCCTTCCAACAAACCACCAGCATCAGATCTTGTTCTCTCCATTTTCCATGATGGCTACTGAATTCTTCCTGACTTCTCGCCTTGCTGGAGGAGTGTGACCACAACTAAGCAGTCAATACACCTGACAACATTTGGAACATCCCACTTTCTGAGCAGCATCCTTTTAGCACCATGCCTAATTTCCACCTCTACCTGAAAGCTTCCGACCCTCCTTCCCTCGGACCAGACCAGCGCTGGGTTTACACCTCGATTACGTAGCTCTGTGTTCTCTGTTCCCACAGCAATGACCCTGCAGTTGGCTTTATGGTAATTATCTAAATGGATCCAGCTTATCATTTTATAGAAGATAACACCACACTGCTGCAGGATATTGGACAGGTATACCATAATATTTAGATCCAAGAGAAGCATGACATGAATGTTGCTGCCTTTGAGTGAGCTCCTTTGATGACAAACATCTGACTTCAGACTATTTCCACACATGTTTTAAAGCACTAGTGTTCAGCTGCCCTGTTCCCCTCCTCCCCTTGCACGTTTCCTTCGAGGCAGAGCTGATTATGGGATATGAAAGGTCTGACTAAAGGTGGTAATTTCTTTGAGATGCCTTTGCCATTGAAGGAAAGAAGAATCTGAAAGAAAACTTGGGGATCAGTAACAGATGACACTAAAGACTTAATTAAATAAAAGAAGCTGTGGCTGCTCCTCTCTGGAAATGTTCAAGGCCAGGTTGGATGAGGCTTTGAGCAACCTGGTCTAGTGGAAGGTGTCCCTGCTGATGGTTTGGAACTGGATGAGCTTTAAGGTCCTTTCCAACCCAAGCTATTCAATGATTCTATGATAAATGACAGTCCTACTGGAGACTTACTGCTAATTTGAATACCACCACCTCTGGCTCCTCAGTAAAGGAGAACATGGAGAGCATGACAACTGCACAGACATTTGGCCAGAGTCCCCAACCACCAACACTGCTCCTAAGGAGGTGATGGCTCCACTCACAGCCATTCCCTCCCTACTCATCAAGAACCATCCAGAAAAGCTGTTAAGTCTCTCTAACAGCCATTCCAGCACAGCACAACCTTGAGCCACAGAGGTTCTGCACATTATCACCCAGAGCAAACACCAACAAAGCCCTTCAGGAAAGCACTGGGTCAGTGCTATTTGCCTTTATTATTAGCCTTTCTCAATCTATACACTGGTGATTAAGACCAAGGTGCCCTGGCAGAGAGGAGACAAAACCATGACACTGTAACTTAGGCTTGATCACACAGTACTGAGCTCTCCCAGCAGCAGTGATCTGCTCCTCTGTTAGCAGAAATGGCCAAGAAATGGCAAATACCAGTGTAGTATGAGACAAAAAAAAAACCCAGACCCAGTAATTAGAGCAAAGAAGAACACCCCTCCTCAGGTCATGAGTTTCCAATTCATCCCCCAAGATGAAATACAGAAATATAGACTCACATCAATGTTGTCAATGTCAAGAATCCGGGAGTGGAACTGGAGACCCATGGCTTTGGCTTGCTGGATTGGATGAGCCAGTTGACTGTAAGTCTAAATGAAGCAACAAACTTGTGTTACACGTTTGAATTTGTGCTGTCACACAAAGGAAAAAGGATCTTCTACTTAGAGAGAACCACCAAAAAATATAAGAATAGAAGTCAGGTTTCTGTAAATATGCTGAACACACATGTCTTGCCAGGTATCAAACAGCTGCATCAAATGTTCTGGGCTTCACATAACCAAATCCTCACTAAAAATCCCATCGCCCCTGGACAGAACAGGAGATCCTACAAGAAAGCTGGGGAAGGACTTTTCATAAGGGCAATTAATGACAAAACAAGGGGAAATGGGTTTAAGCTGAAAGAGGGGAGGTTTAGATGAGATATTAGGAAGAAGTTCTTCACTGTGAGGGTGGTGAGACACTGGAACAGGTTGGCCAGAGAAGTTGTGGATGCCCCCTCCCTGGAAGTGTTCTCGGCCAGGTTGGATGAGGCTTTGAGCAACCTGGTCTAGTGGAAGGTGTCCCTGCTGATGGCAGGGGGGTTGGGACTGGATGAGCTTTAAGGTCCCTTCCAACCCAAACCATTCTATGATTCTATGATCCATCATTCACAACAGAGTACGTACACCGAGGGCACCTGACAGCCAAGGCATCTGCAATTCTGATTTAACAGCAGACAAGGAGAAACAGTCTGGGAACCCAACTCTTCTCCTAACACCCAGCCAGACCCTGGAGGCAGACCAGCATTTCCTGGCTCCTTTCAGGCACCAGCACATATGCTTCATTATTTATGCCTCGAGAACTGTTGTTGGGGGATAGTGAATTTCTATTTGCTTCCAACATTATCATCATATTCTTGGCAGGTATCAAACAAACAGGAGGCAGTTCCCTACTGACCTCCCTACCACGGATCTTCTAACCTTCAGCACAAGCATTTAAATGCAAATATGCTACAGGAGTATACTGGTAAAGTCAGTATCAGATTGGGATTCTGAGGACAGCAGGTAGAGATAGCTCTGGGAACCACAAACCAGACTGAAGCCAGTGGGCTGACAGCAACCTGTGGCACAGATGGTAGAGCTGCCACTTAAATAAGTTCTTCCTTTACTGGTTACACCTTAGTGATCAATATCATACACTTAACACTTGTGGTATGATTCTGTTCAAGAGCCTTTATCTCTTGGATTCACATTAATAGGATCCTCATTTCCTTTCTTGGCTTATTTTATGGATGATTCTTGACTTAGGAGCTTAATTTATAATTACAACTAGCTTAGAAGTGTTTGTCTCATAAACTGCAGTCAATCTGCTACTTCCCTCTAGAGATCTGAGAGCAATTGTGTGGCGTCATTTCAAAGGTTGCTGGAACCAATAAAAAAACCTTATTTATTTTCAGACTGCTTTGAATATCTTATTCTTACATATTGCTGTATAGTTACAAAGATGTTAATCACAAAAAATTAAATAAAATACAAAAATTGGCTCTTCCAGTGTGTGCATTTCCAGCCCTCTGGTGGTGGTGATCAGGAAAGAGAACATTCAATTTAAACAATTTAATTCTTTACAAAAAGAACAACTATGGCTCTGCGCTGCCTACAACACAATTATCTTGGAGCAGAGCAAAGACCAAGAACAAGTGTCCATCTATGCTGTCAGGAAACAATCTGCTTTCATGAAGTTAGGTGGATAAAAACACAACCACTGAATTGTAACCAATTCATAGTCACTGTTTCAAGAAGCAGATCTACTACTGAAAATTCATCCCAGTACAAAAACAAAACCAGCTTGTGTACAACAAAACACAATTCTGCAGGGAGATTATCCAGGCTGCAGATCATCTACACTGCAATTTCAGAGAAAAAATAACAAACTTCAGCCTGCCAGGATCATTTGCTGGGATGCTGGAGTGGGGTTGTGTTTGTATAGTAGCTCCAGGGACAATGGAACTCTGTAAGCAGAAAAGCATCACCTTTTTGGGTCAGCTCAAACATCAGCTCAAACATAGGGTGTTGCATCTGGGCAGGAACAACCCCAGGTTCCAGTATAGGTTGGGGGCAGACCTGTTGGAGAGCAGTGAAGGGGAAAGGGATCTGGGAGTCCTGGTGGGCAGCAGGATGACCATGAGCCAGCACTGTGCCCTCGTGGCCAGGAAGGCCAGTGGCATCCTGGGGTGCATTAGAAGGGCTGTGGTTAGTAGGTCAAGAGAGGTTCTCCTCCCACTCTACTCTGCCCTGGTGAGGCCACATCTGGAATATTGTGTCCAGTTCTGGGCCCCACAGTTCAAGAAGGACAGGGAACTGCTTACGGTGATGGTAACAGAGCCCCGGGACAGGCTGCCCCGGGAGGGTGTGGAGTCTCCTTCTCTGGAGACATTCAAGACCCGCCTGGACGCCTTCCTGTGTGATCTCATTGAGGTTCCTGCTCTGGCAGGGGGGTTGGACTGGATGATCTTTTGAGGTCCCTTCCAATCCCTAATATTCTGTGATTCTGTGATCTCTGCACCTTCTCACCCCATACCTGGGATGCAGGCTCTACTAAAGCCCATCCAACTCAAGAAGGGCAGCGCAGAACTGGAGCTAGTTAGACTAGTTTGAGTTTAGCTCTCAATTCACTACCTGCCTCTAAAAAAAGTCTCTTCTTATATCCAGACTATTCCAGAAGTCCATACACTTGACTGTATTAGTGATTTATAGGATGAATATGTTGGATGGGAAGCAGCTGGGCACATAGATCAGCTGGACAGCGTGCAAGCAAAATAAAAAAACCACAATAAACCGATTTACAAGGGAGAATCATAACCTTTACAGACATTTTTAGTAGCTCTACTTACTGCTTCATAGCACCAATCTTTGAGGATATCAAGCTCTCCAGACATCATAGCCTAAGAGAGGAAAAATAAAAAAAATCAAACAAAATACAAACATTTTTAAAACACCTCCTCTATCAGAGAGTTGAAGTTACCAGCTCTTTCAGCAGCCAACTACTTTAAATCCTACATCTTGTGAAACCCTGAAGAAGGATAGGAGCTTCAAAGAGGAACAGCAAGAAGAACTTCTACATACACACACGCTGAGACAGATGTACATAAACCTTTTGATAATTAAGATAAAAGCTAACTTAAAACCTTCCTGTCCAAAAAAAGTCAGCAGAACACATACTATCCAGAAATCCTGAGAGGTTGAGATCTAACAGAAGTGTGGGACCTAACAAAAGTAGAAGTACAAACAAAGATGATCTATAGTTTTCAAGAGTGCAAAAAATTCAGGGTACAGAATGAACAGAAGAATCACACTGCAACTCCTGAAAAAGGTTCAGCTTTAAAACACTGAGTAAGAAACACCTGGAATTCACAACAAGACCAATGCTGGGAATTTAGTAGCTTTCAAAATAAAGTTATATGTGGCAGGGTAGTTGCGTTTTTTTTTTCAATATAATGCCCATAAATCTTCATACTTGATGGCATCTGTAAACTGGCTGCCTACAGTCTGGAAAAACCTCTCCTCACAGATTTACTGATAGAAAAGACACTAGAAAAATTCATTCTCTGAGAGACAAGAGCCCATTTTTTGCAGCTGCTTTAGTGACACGGCACCATCAGGAAAAGCAGCTTCACCACGACAGCTCTGTCTTTATTTCACTGTTGACATTACAGTCCCAGTCACACACCTGATATACAACTCAGTCACTACAAAGACAGCAGTGACAAAACCTCACTACCCAGCAGCACGGGTGTTTGCAGCTCTAAGCATCACATTATTGTTGATTCATCCTAGAATGCCACCTCATGACTAGGAGTGTCATAAATGTTTCCACATTAACATGTATTGATTTGAGATACGATCCCTCACTGCACTGTTTTGGAGGATGAGAAAAATAACACTTTGCTCTCTCTTTGCATCTGTTTATCTCTTCAGGCCTCTGTTTTTTCCCAGACTCACACAAATCTCTCAATTTCTGCTGTACTTCTTCACATCCCCTACTCTCACTCTGTCTTTTCTGACACACTATTACAGTGAGAGGAACTATATCCACTTATACTTGACGTCACATCCTTCATCAGTCCCACCCTCCAAGTGCTTTTTACACTTTAGTCTTTAAAAACATTAAGTTCCACATATTTCCTTTGACTAGTGCCAGAACTATTTCCACTGAACCATTTGTCACGACCTGGTCTTCTTCTCAAGCAGTTGCAGATCACTTAGAGTTCAGTACTACACAGAACATTCTTTCCTTTATCAATATTTGATATCATCATTTGCCCAGTACAGTTCATCACCTACTTCAGTTTGATCTCTCTGATGTCTGTATCATCTCTCATGGGAGAAAATGGTTTGTTGTTTTCCAGGCCAGAAAAAAAAATAAAATTGCTAGTCTACTGAATTATAAAATATTATTTTAAACTAAATTGTTATATGGGATCCAACTTCCTTTTCCCAAGGTTATATCATATTCTGTGCAAAGCTGGGTGCTTGAGAAGCAAATACTGTGGGAGCTTTTAATTTTAGCATTGGAAAACTAAAAGAAAAAATCTTCTATGTTATAATAAAATGAAAAAAAAATAAAAGAAATGCATCATACTCTACCCCCACCTTACCTCCAAGACATTGGGGATTATATCACGTTCGCATTGCTTTAAAAACCGATCTTTGTCGAACGATGGATCCACTTTGAGTATCTCTGTCAAAACTTCAGACATTTCTGTCTTCGAGAACAATCCACCTAATAAAACAATTCAGTGAGACTGGTGGCACAACAACTGCAGCCAGAAAACAAGAGAAAGACCTTTGGTGATATCCCAGAGGGAAGGAAGAGTCAGCTGGGAACCAGTGCAAACTATCCGTTATGCTTGAGATTTACCTCATAAAGCACTTGTCATCGCACTGCACTTTTGATCCAGTAGCAGGTTGTTACACTGCATGAGACTGGATAATGATCCATGGAAAAATATTATAAAGCTGCAGAATCTGTCCCCAGAGGTTAGTAACACACAGAGGACGCCAGCACTACCAGTCACTAGGAACACAGCTAAAAGGCTAGAGAGGCGCTTTTACAGCGGTGATGAAACATTACCTATTAAGTCAGTGACTTTGTCTGTAACAGCTCTGGAAGCTCGAATGAATGCATTATCACTTTCATCATACTTCATTTTCATTTCAAAGAACCCTGAAAGGAGAGGAGACATGAGCAGCAGTGTCCTTCCACTACATTCCCCAACGAGGAAACAACGTGCAATGGGTTGCAGATGAAACGTGCTAGTTCTCTTCTAAATCTCTTTGTTAATTAACACATTTCAATTTCAACAGTTACTTTTCTCCCCATCTTCCTGCAATATTCTGATCAATAACTGTCACGAGGAGAATGAGGGGTCCTCTGACTTCAGCTGTCAGAAACTCTGGGCCTTCTACACCAATTTACACATAGAAAAGACACTAGACTTGCTTATACCAGTAACAGTCTGCTTACACCCCTCAATTCAGTCTGCTACAGGGGGCAGAAGGATGTGAAACCAACACCAGAAAGTTGAACTCTGAGGGAGAAAACAAGAACAGACCTTAAACCTTGCCAATTCTTAATAAAACAGAAAGACCTGAGTAAGGATGCAGTTTTTAAGTAGCTCTGTGTACTTCTCAACCTTGGTAAGAAAGCAAGTGAAGCGTGTCACAGGAGTACAGAAGTCATTGATGGGGGAGGAGAACTCCTGCAAAGCAGAATCTCCAAGGCAGAAAAAAGGGCAGGGGGTGAAATTAAACAACCAAAAAAAAAAAAAAACCCAACAAAAAAAAAAAAAAAAAGCCATTTAAGCAAGCAGGCAGTGTTGTAACAAACTACGGGCTCAACCAACCCATTATCCATCTCTGGACATCATCAGATGGACCAGAACTGCAGAAGGTATTTGCAGGATAATGGGCCCTGCAGGGAAGCTTCTTCCCACCATGTCAATTAACAATTGGAATCCTGCCCTGAAGCTTATGTTCCTTCCCAAAAAAATAAACCACAGAGTGTTGTGGGTACAGGTGGTACATCAAGAGAGAGCACCCGTCATTAGGGACTGGGGCAGCCACATCTGCAATGGCACCTGAACTGCAAAACCAGAGGTTTGGAAATATGTATAAAATGTGGAGGATGCAGAGAGCTCATGGAGATGGCCCAGGAGTGGAGGGGGCAACACATGGGGAGTTATAGGAGCAAGGAGCATCTCCTTGGAAAGGTGAACACATGGGATGTAAAAGCCATTCTTGGATATCTCCCGGGTCACTCTGCTTTAAAAGAAGTTGGGAAGAAACACAATCCAAAGTTAATTATATGTTGCACTTTTCCAGAATCTTTTATTTTTTTCCCTTCACAAGTCATCTACCCTGCAGCAGACTGGCAGCCATTACTTTGATTTGTTGAAGGATTCTGGTCTCAAGCTTCTTTATGCCTTTCAGAAACATCAAGTGGCTAGATAACTATCAAAAGTTATTGCCCACTGCAATATAGATATACAGTACTTTTAGGTTTTGCAATAAAAACAG
The DNA here is from genome assembly GCF_000700745.2 of Antrostomus carolinensis. Taxonomy (NCBI): domain Eukaryota; kingdom Metazoa; phylum Chordata; class Aves; order Caprimulgiformes; family Caprimulgidae; genus Antrostomus; species Antrostomus carolinensis. The sequence continues at coordinate 9,666 of NW_010313179.1, forward strand.
AAAGGAGATAAAAGTCCCACACATGCCAGAGTTCTAAGCAGATGACAACAGAAAGCAGCTCACTGAAGACAAGATTCTTCCCGGTTACAAGCTCGAGGTCAGGAAGAAAAAGAAAGAAGGGGAAAAAAAGAAAGAAGGGGAAAAAAAGAAAGAAGGGGAAAAAAAGAAAGAAGGGGAAAAAAGAAAGAAGGGGAAAAAAGAAAGAAGGGGAAAAAAAGAAAGAAGGGGAAAAAAAGAAAGAAGGGGAAAAAAAGAAAGAAGGGGAAAAAAAGAAAGAAGGGGAAAAAAAGAAAGAAGGGGAAAAAAAGAAAGAAGGGGAAAAAAAGAAAGAAGGGGAAAAAAAGAAAGAAGGGGAAAAAAAGAAAGAAGGGGAAAAAAAGAAAGAAGGGGAAAAAAAGAAAGAAGGGGAAAAAAAGAAAGAAGGGGAAAAAAAGAAAGAAGGGGAAAAAAAGAAAGAAGGGGAAAAAAAGAAAGAAGGGGAAAAAAAGAAAGAAGGGGAAAAAAAGAAAGAAGGGAAAAAAAGAAAGAAGGGGAAAAAAGAAAGAGGGGGAAAAAAAAAAAGAAGGGGAAAAAAAGAAAGAAGGGGAAAAAAAGAAAGAAGGGGGAAAAAAGAAAGAAGGGAAAAAAGAAAGAAGGGAAAAAAGAAAGAAGGAAAAAAAAGAAAGAAGGGAAAAAAAAGAAAGAAGGGGAAAAAAGAAAGAAGGGAAAAAAGAAAGAAGGGAAAAAAGAAAGAAGGGAAAAAAGAAGGAAAAAAAGAAAAAAAAGAAAGAAGAAAAAAGAAAAGAAAAAAGAAAGAAGGAAAAAAAGAAAGAAGAAAAAGAACAGAGTTCAGTTTCTTTAAACAATGGTGAAAGCAGGTTTTGGTACCTACAGGACTGATCAAAAACAATCCCTGACTGGGGGAAGGTTCCAAACACAGATGGAGTAGCTTGGAAAAGCTGCAGTGTCGTCAGCTACACCTACCTCCCATTCACACCACCACACAGCCACAGCTACCACAACCACCACCACAACAAAAAAAAGGGGCTGTGATTTGCATTATGCTGAGACTAGTTGCACAGATGGCACGAGATCCAACACAGCAAGAACCAGCAGAGGGAAAATAACGTGCTGCTCCTTTGTCTTTGGAACACTTACTATTGAAGACCACATTGTTGTCCTTGAAATCTTTCCACTGCTGATACCATTTTGAGTCTTTATGTAGCACCACACCCATGGCCTCCCTAGAAGGTGTAGAGGACAGGGGTACTTGTCAACAAGTAACTTAAAATCAAGTGAGAAGAAAAAGGAGGACATGATGAATATCACTGCAGCACGTGGTGGCACTGAGGCTGATACACCACAACTTAGTGGAGCAAAGCAGCAGAGAAAGCAAAGGAGCTCAGGCTTAGCCCTGCCAAATGTCACTCCATAGCAAGATGTCAGAACTGAGAAAACATGTGCAAGTCAAAACTTCATCTCAGAACATCGTGTACTCACTTTTTTTTTCTGAAAACCTAGTTCAAAAATCAGATGTTTGAGATATTTCAGATCTCTCCAAGTTCCACACACAGAAATCAACATAAAACTAAAAACAATTTTAAACAAAGCATTTTAAAACAAACTGTGGCAAGGTTGGGAGCTGATGCTCACACAGGATAATTCTATAATTTTAAGTGCCCAGTTTCACTACCAGAAGATTCAGTATCATCAACTTATGCTGGAAATTTCCTCCCACACCTACCTGCTCTGCTAAGTCACACCTCACCCCACAGCTGCACTTCAGCACTTGGGATTTTAACCATCCCTGACCTGTAGTTAAGTTTTCAAGTTTTTAATCAAATTATACACAGGAATATTCACCCTGAATTACACCCAATACGTACTCATTAGCTTCAAATATTCTCTCCTCTTTAATCTTCTCGCCTGAGAATTCTGTTCTTTTCCGTAGTCGCTCTGGACGTTTGTAAGGACCAGTCTGTCCTAAAACACTTTCATCTATTTCTTTCTTAACAGTTTCTACTCCCTGAAAGAAAATATTTATATTAGGTTGATTTACCATTCCCTCCACTTCCCCAGAAACTGAAAATCACTTCTGTTAAAGGAAAAAAATAAATTAAAATTTAAAAAGATACGAAACCATCGTTATTCTCCTCTCCCTTACTCAGCAAATGCTTCTTTGCTGATGTCTATTGACAAACACACCAGTCCCAAGGTCTTCTCCTTCAGAAATTAACAGTCTAAGACAGTAAATGGATAGTTGTATTGAATCAGCCTGAAGAAAGAAAATAATATAGAAGCTATGGACAGAGTCAAACCTTCCATTTGTTAAGGGGTAACATCTACAGAGTTTAAATTGGAATAAATCAAGTCAGAGGAAGGCAGGTATATCAGCCCCCAACAGCAGCCAGCAGCTGCATCATGTGGCTTTATGGGGGCTGTTATTTTTCAATTTTATTTAAAGTTAGTGTGACTCCTTCCTGAAGAAAGTTATGGCATAGATGTCAGAGATCTTCAGCCTGGAGAAGAGAAGGCTCCAGGGAGATCTTATAGCAGCTTTCCAACACCTCAAGGGGGCCTACAAGAAAGCTGGGGAGGGACTTTTCCTAAGGGCAGTTAATGACAAAACAAGGGGAAATGGGTTTAAGCTGAAAGAGGGGAGGTTTAGATGAGATATTAGGAAGAAGTTCTTCACTGTGAGGGTGGTGAGACAGTGTCCCAGGTTGGCCAGAGAAGCTGTGGCTGCTCCTCCCTGGAAGTGTTCTCGGCCAGGTTGGATGAGGCTTTGAGCAACCTGGTCTAGTGGAAGGTGACCCTGCTGCTGGCAGGGGGGTTGGGACTGGATGAGCTTTAAGGTCCCTTCCAACCCAAACCAGTCTGGGATTCTATGATCTGGTATGAAACAGGAATTGGAGTTTAAGGCAAACCCCAGGTAAAAGGAAGAATCATTCCTAACATCCAAAGGCAGGGGAAAAGAAAGACTCCAGGACACCAACAACTAATTGCAAAGTCACCTGAACAGTCAATAAAATGCAGGTTCTAGGTCCAAGCTTAAACAAACACAAGTACTGCTTTCCCCAAAAAGAAAAGGAGCCTCACTTCTCAGAGAATTCTACACACCCTCTCGCTGAGAAAACAGCTTCGAAGCAAACTGGGTTTTGCCAGAGAAGAGATGTGGAAAGTATCACAGTCATAAAGATACTAAAGGAGAGAGAGGAGATATTGTCCCTGGGTGAGGCTACATCAAGAAAAAGGACTGGATAAATCTGGACCAATGCACATCTCATCAGGGAAGAGCCACATCCTCAGTTCAGACTCTGCCAAGAGGAAGCTGCATCCTATTGCAACCACTGTTGGGAATTTGTGTCGTACATTTCAATAGGGATTGGGACTAAAAGGCATTTTCAGTGATTCTCCTTTATCTTGGCTGCTCTATTTTTATTACTGAACTTTTGAGCTGTCCTTTCTCTAATGACTAAGCCTACAAAAGGTCTGTTGCACAATAAGTACACCTTCCTCTTGCAACTAGACAGAAAGGGATTTTATATCTACTCTCTATGCAGCTTTTTCCCAATCTGTGTTTTTATTGAGGACACACAAGTTATGTAGCCCAAAGCATCATGTGGCTTTATGGGGGCTGTTATTTTTCAACTTTATTTAAAGTCAATGTGACTCCTTCCTGAAGAAAGTTAGGGAATAGATGTCAAGAGATCTGATATGAAACAGGAATTGGAGTTTAAGGGACTTTAAGCATCAAAGATAAACAAATAAAACAGCTCCAAAGCTCAGTCTGTTCCTACTGACTATAAAAGATGATCTGAGGGAGCTGGCAGAGAACAGAACAAAACACAAACCCCTGTGGATATCATCTAGCTCTAGATGATACAAATAAAATATCTCCTAAATACTGAAGCAACGGGGAGCTCAAAATGAGACCACTACTACAATTTCTAAGAGAATGCATTTGGTTTTTGGAAGCAGTAGACTGAATATTTTAAATTCGACATAGTACAAAGTCTAGCAAAGCTACAAGAACTGTTCACAGCCTAGAAAAGGTCTGTGAATCAGTTAAATCTGATGATGACTCAAAAGGTTTATCCATTATAGAAGGAAAATAAATCTTTAAGCCTCAAAAAAAATTTACTTGAAGGTCCTATAAAATCATTGTCTGCTTCTCAGGTCTGGCCTAGCAGGCTGCTCAACGAAGGAACAGAGAGTTCTTGGATTAGGAGATTGCTGGAGTAAGAAAACAGGTTTCATTACTGAAAAAGAAAAAAAGGGGTGTATGATGTGATCTGCAGAAGTGACCTTTAGCAGATGATGTCTTATTAGAAACACAGAAAGAGAGGAACTGAGATGATTGATGTGACTGATACTCCACCTGGCCTGGTAGCTCCTCATGCCAGGGCTAAAGCCAAGAGGAGGCATGAGAAACCGGTCAAAGGGAGCGTTTCTTTTTAGGCTAATTGCCAGCTGATTAGGTGACACTAAAACATATGAGCACTTACATATTTTCTAGAAAAGGAGAGTTTTAAGCAAGCCAGTTTGTTCCCAAGAACACCACCAGCACTTGCCTACAGAAGACATTTGTTACCCTACTCCACAAGCACAGCCACTCATTTTTCCAGTCACACATTTCAGCAGCAGCTCAGCTACTCGAGACTCACACTCGTCTAGAGTTGTTGAGTGAATGCTAGACGTGCAAAACACCCCTCCTGAATTTATGAGCTTATTCCAATGGCTCACAAGGTCTTGCTATAGGAGTTTGATGTTTAATTTTATCCTCAGCACAAACTGGCACGTAACTGCCATGTTAATGAGCTGTGTCCACAGCGCCGGGTCCTGCGGAGGCAGAGGACTCACATACCTGAGAAATAGCTTTGAAGGCTGCTGTCTTGCCTAATTTCTCTCCTCCTTTTGTCACTGACTCAGCAGACTGCTTTGCTGTTTTTGCTGCTTCTTCCACACCTTCCTTTATCTTTCGGCCAATATCACTCTTACTTACTTCATCCAAACTCTGCAACGAAACAAAACAGGAAGGAAAAGGGGAATTTTCAGGTGAAAATTTATTTTGAGTAACTCCTCTTTGTGAATGCTAAAGAATCCTAACACACACATGATGAATCTAACCAAAGTTAAGGTGAACACACAGTTACATGTCACAGGGGAGATGTACCAGGACACCATGGTTTGGCACTGCACTGTTAGCCAACACTTCTGTGTAAAACCATTTTGGCTACTCATGGGACCATACACATCTGTAAAGAACATTTTTAAATGTTTAAAAAAAACCCAAAACATATTTTGTTTAATAAAAAAAACCCAAAACATATTTTCTTGACATCAAAGAGAAGGATCAATGAAGCCAGAGTTAAAATATCCTAGCCCTTTCCTATGAAACAATCAGGTGGTTCTTGAATCTCAAGAGAAGGTGCAGAAGTGGTTGAGAAGGTCTCTGCTACGCAAATTTCTTCCTGCAAAATCAGGAAATGATTTTCTCAATCCAGCATCTTAAATAGAATCACAGAATCCCAGACTGGTTTGGGTTGGAAGGGACCTTAAAGCTCATCCAGTCCCAACCCCCCTGCCAGCAGCAGGGACACCTTCCACTAGACCAGGTTGCTCAAAGCCTCATCCAACCTGGCCGAGAACACTTCCAGGGAGGGGGCATCTACAACTTCCTTGGGCAACCTGTTCCAGTGTCTGACCACCCTCACAGCCAAGAATTTCTTCCTAATATCTCATCTAAACCTCCCCTCTTTCAGCTTAAACCCATTTCCCCTTGTTTTGTCATTAACTGCCCTTATGAAAAGTCCCTCCCCAGCTTTCTTGTAGCCCCTTCAGGTACTGGGAGGCCACTATAAGATCTCCCTGGAGCCTTCTCTTCTCCAGGCTGAACAGCCCCAACTCTCTCAGCCTGTCCTCACAGCAGAGCTGCTCCAGCCCTCGCATCATCCTGGTGGTCTCCTCTGGACTTGTTCTAGCTTCTCCATGTCTTTCTTGTGTTGGGGGCTCCAGAATTAGATGCAGTATTCCAGGTGGGGCCTTACGAGAGCAGAGTAGAGGCGGAGAATATACATCACTTTGGCTCCTTACAGAGCCAGGATCTCATATGCAAGAGGTTAAAAGGACTCTGCCAGTAGCTGGACACCCTTTCATTGCACACTGGCACACATCAGATCTTTGAGGATCTCAGAAATCTCATTGGCAACAGGTAACCAATCCTGGAAGCTACAAGCTACAACCTCAGAGGAACAGAATGACAGGATAACAGCACCAAATGGTTTTCCCTGTTTTTCAATGGGATTTGGATAATAATGATGCTTTACAGCACCCTCAACAGCACTGAAAAGAGAATGGTTATGTCCACATCATCAAAGAGCACGAGGTCCAGCTCCTAACTGTACACAGAGTGAAGCTACACCAAAGCACATGTAGACAGAATGAGAGGGAAGGAGCAGAGGGATCAGGTCCACACAAACTTCATACTGCACAGTTTACGTCCAGTGTTGAGCTGGTTGTTTCTCAGCTGGGATCCTGCACCTGATGGCAAGTGTTGGGAATATTCCACAGGCTTTGATCTTAAAGCACTGCTGAAATCAGCTAAGTTCATTCTGCTCAGAAGCAGCCTGGCTGTGAGCATCAAGTCCATGCACTTCAACTGACAGTTAAGGAACAGCCTCCCGAAGTACCTCTCAGCTGTGACTTACTGCAGAAAATCTTCTGCTCTCTTTAAGAGAAAGAGTAGGATGTTTTCAGTCACTGCTGATTTATTTCCTCTCATCAGTAGGAGAGAAAAATAAGACTGAGGTGCCTGGGAGTAACTGTCAGGGTGGCAGACTGCCACAACAGCCGTTCTCCAACTCCTCTAGCTCAGTGCCACCTCCTGGCTACCGACAGATCTACAGCAGCAGGAAGGCAAATGATAAACCCAGCAGCAGCCCAGCTGCCAATGTCTAGTGGCCTCCCAGTACCTGAAGGGGCTCCAGGAAGGCTGAGGAGGGACTTTGGCCAAGGGCAGGGAGTGACAGAACAAGGGGTGATGGCTTGAAACTGGAAGAGGGGAGATGGAGATGAGATGTGAGGAAGAAATTGTTGGCTGTGAGGGTGGTGAAACAGTGTCCCAGGTTGGCCAGAGAAGCTGTGGCTGCTCCTCCCTGGAAGTGTTGAAGGCCAGGTTGGATGAGGCTTTGAGCAACCTGGTCTAGTGGAAGGTGTCCCTGCTGCTGGCAGGGGGGTTGGACTGGATGAGCTTTAAGGTCCCTTCCAACCCAAACCAGTCTGGGATTCCATGATTCTATGACCAGCAAGCACCTTTGCCACAAAGGAATGAGCAGGACCAGCAGTGTCCCTCTCCCAGATCGACTCTCTCCTCCTTGTGACATCCCTGGACACTCAGAGCAGCTGGTGCAGTCTGAAGAGCACCACATCTCCTAAACAGCTTTCCAGGGTGATCTCCAGCATTGCTCTAACTGCCCTCCAGTGGAACAACCACCTTGAGGCTTTTTTTTTTACCACTAGACAACGCAGAACCGTAAGGACCATCTCCAGTCTCCAAATCAGAGAGGAATCAACAGTGCCATACACTAAGTGATTAAAAAACTATCATACACTTATCATACACCATTGCTGTAATTTTGTTAATGACTCTGGCCTTAAAGATTCAGAATAGTGATCACCTTTGCAACAGCAATCACTTTTCACCAAGAAAAAAATAGAAAGGGTGATAATTCAAATGCCCATAAAACACACGACCTGAGAGCAGAACCACCTCAGGGAAAGGTTCTTCCACAGCTGCCTTTTACCTCTTTAACTGTCCCAGTTATTTCTTCAAGTTTCTTTTTAATCACTTCAGAGGTCTTCACTGTTTCAGATTCAATGGTTTTCTGTGGAAAAAAAGAAAAACAAACAACATACTGTACATAAGTATGAGGAGAGAAAATCCTGAGAAACAGTTCAGCACAGAGCACACTCCATTAACTCTGTAATTGAGGGGGAAAAAAGAAGAGCTACGTCTTTGGGAGCTGCTACTTGAGTAACCAACGTCAGTATTTCATTTTGGCAAGTAATGCTGTTTAGAGTTCTTCAAAGAATGCAAAAAGAAGTGTTTAAATATTGCCAACACTCTGAAGGCATCCATTTACCAGCCCAGTATTTCCACAGCCAAGCAGAACTTCTCATAAAAACAGGTCTGTTTGAACTAAACAGTTTCATTTGTAGAAAGATTCAAATTTAATTCAGAACAGCAATAGCTCAGTAGCTGGGCAAGGAAAATATCCAAGGGGTTCCTAAGGAAGACTTACATATTTCCTCCTGGCTTCTCGAAGGGCATCAGATTCTTCCAGCTTTTTAGCTTCATCACGGAATTTTTTAATACTTTCTTTCATCTCCTTGTTTTTGGCTAATTCCTGTTTGATATTCTCCACAAAACCTGATATAAACCCCTTTCTTCTTCCAGAGGAGTAGCATCTAGACTAAAGAAAATCATGACATGTTGTAGAAACCCAAAAAAGACGGTCAATTAAACAAACAGCAAAGCCAGCAGGTGGATTGATTTGAGCCAAGCACTCAGTCACCTCTAACATATTAAATGTTGTGGAAAACATACAGCTACCTCAAAAAAAGAAGCAGTTTACCCTCAAAACAGTCAGATGTCCAACACATTTCTAATACCCTGTGAAGAACATCTATACAGCCAGCAAAAGAGATGCTTCTCCAGAAGAAATTAAACTCCAGAGGTTGGATCAGGCTTAAATAATTTGGTAGATGAAGTTACCAGAGCAGCACTCCTCAATTCTGTCACTTCGACTCAGCTAGGACAAAATTCCTTGAATTCATCAGATGGATCTTAAAAAGTGGAAATTTTCAACCTAGAACTGGTGCTTATAGAATCATAGAATGGTTTGGGTTGGGAGGGACCTTAAAGCTCATCCAGTCCCAACCCCCCTGCCAGCAGCAGGGACACCTTCCACTAGACCAGGTTGCTCAAAGCCTCATCCAGCCTGGCCACAAACACTTCCAGGGAGGAGCAGCCACAGCTTCTCTGGCCAACCTGGGACACTGGCTCACCACCCTCACAGTGAAGAACTTCTTCCTAATATCTCATCTAAACCTCCCCTCTTTCAGTTTAAACCCATTTCCCCTTGTTTTGTCATTAACTGCCCTTATGAAAAGTCCTTCCCCAGCTTTCTTGTAGGCCCTCTTCCGGTATTGGAAGGTGCTAGAAGATCTCCCCAGAAATCTATGTGCTTCTCAGAAGCATATCAACAGTTAGCAGATCAGTTCTCTAATGGGAAAGCATTTTTGGTCTGAAATTAAAGAAATTCAACCATTAACCAACCTGATGGATGTCTAAACCAGGCCTGCTCATGCTGTAGGCTGTTCCCCTGTGGACTGCAGGAATTGGGTATCTTCTGGAGAGAAGCCACATGCCACTGATGAGACATTTCTGCACAAAAAAAAAATATGATAAATTAAATTACATTTAATTTAAATATGATATGACTTAATAAATCCAAGATGACAACAGTCTTAAAGAGCCAAGGGAGAAAGGAAAGAATAACGCAAAGAGAATATTCACTGGTGTTCTGGGAACACATCCCAAGAGCTGCCAAGAAACACCAGTGGCTGGTTTGTTCAGAGTGATCCATAAAAACTCGGTGATGTGTTTGAGCAGCGCCACATCCGCTTCCAAATTCATTTGGATATAATTAAAGTTGTGATCCAAAACGGTGCAACACACTTTCCACAGTCACTTCAGAAAATGTACGTGCCTCACAGAGCTGTGAGCTTCTGGAAAAGGTGGTGAGTAAGTAAATTCATCCTTGAATTCAACCATCTATCACATCAAATTGAAAGATATTGTTATATATTAGAATAGAATAGAATAGAATATTTGGAACTTTTTTTTTTCTAGGAAAATAGACTTTAAATATAACTTCATCCAAGGGGTGGAGCAAACCCAGGACCCCTCTGTGTCTAAGCTTCATGCTGCCAGAAATCAGAGACAAACACCCTTTGCCTCAAGTCACAGAACAGAAAAGAGACCCAGGATCACAGAAAAAATCACAGAGAGGTTCTGCTGCACCTTGGCAAGATCACAAGCTGCAAATTCTTGCAGCACAGAGCCACCAAGATGATGAAGGGAGTGGAGCATCTCCCTTGTGAGGAAAGGCTGAGGGAGCTGGGGCTCTTCAGCTTGGAGAAGAGGAGACTGAGGGGTGACCTCATTAATGTTTATAAATATGTAAAGGGTGAATGTCAGGAGGATGGAGCCAGGCTCTTCTCAGTGATGCCCAATGGCAGGACAAGGGGCAATGGGTGTGAGCTGGAACACAGGAGGTTCTGCTTCAACTTGAGAAGAAACTTCTTTCCAGTGAGGGTGACAGAGCCCTGGGACAGGCTGCCCAGGGAGGGTGTGGAGTCTCCTTCTCTGGAGACATTCAAGACCCACCTGGACGCCTTCCTGTGTGATCTCATTGAGGTTCCTGCTCTGGCAGGGGGGTTGGACTGGATGATCTTTTGAGGTCCCTTCCAATCCCTGACACTCTGGGATTCAGCGACGGCACTGCCAAACACCACAACCTGAATCCAGATTTGACTTCTAGAAGAAGTAAGAGGGTCATTACCCCACAGATCCTGCTGGCCCAAAGACACACGTTACATGAACTCACTGGTTTCTACACTTAACTCACATACATCCAGCTCCTTCTTATTTATTGCCTCTGAAGCTTCAAGTGTCAAGTTTAAATCAGGGAAGGAAACACTCCCCATAGTCTACCTTCGAACCTTGCTGCCCAAGTCATCACTGAGGCCAGGCTTTGAAGCAAGAATAAGTTATATGCAAAACTTCAAACATCTCTCTTCACTGTAAGGATGGCATTAAGGAAGCTGGGGCAGAACCGCCCACAAGGGGATGGAGCAATAGGATGAGGGGTGATGGTTTTACACTAGAAAAGGGTCGATTTAGGTCGGATATCAGGAAGAAGTTCTTCAAGATGAGGGTGGTGGATCATTGGAAGAGGTTGTCCAGAGAGGTGGTGGAGGCCCCATCCCTGGAGATATTCAAGGCCAAGTTGGATGAGGCTTTGAGCAACCTGGTCTAGTGGAAGGTGTCCCTGCTGCTGGCAGGGGGGTTGGGACTGGATGAGCTTTGAAGGTCCCTTCCAACCCAAATCATTCCATGATTCTATTCTATGATGAAGACTCAGGGCAGGCTGCCTGCTGGATTAACTGATGGCAGCTCTTGACCAAAAAGCACATTTCTCTCAGGCTACTGAGCAGAAACGCTTAATCCCACCTTTAACTTTGGGCACAGAAGAAGATCAACCATCGTCAGAGCGCGTTGGGCTACAACAGCTTCTAAAGCCACGAGCTTTGTGTTCAGTCCCCAGATCTGTTCATCTGCTCAGCACAGGGGGAAAACTGACCTTTCAGATTCAGCCTCATGCGATGGCATCGCCGAGCAGCTCAGCATCTGCCCTGGGAAAACTCCCTGGAAGCTCCAAGACCTAAACCAGCCCGGGCTGTCCCTTGCTGAGCGTGACAGCAGCTGGAGCGGGGACACTGAGATGGGGAGAGGGGCCGGTGTCCCGT
>NW_010313180.1:0-1111 GCF_000700745.2 Antrostomus carolinensis
CAGTACCTGAAGGGGCCTACAAGGAAGCTGGTCAGGGACTTTTTACAAGGGCAGTTAGTGATAGAACAAGGGGAAATGGGTTTAAGCTGGAAGAGGGCAGGTTTAGATTAGATATTAGGAAGAAATTCTTCACTGTGAGGGTGGTCAGACACTGGAACAGGTTGGCCAAGGAAGTTGTGGATGCCCCCTCCCTGGAAGTGTTTAAGGCCAGGCTGGATGAGGCTTTGAGCAACCTGATCTAGTGGAAGGTGTCCCTGCTGATGGCAGGGGGATTGGAACCAGATGATCTTTAAGGTCCCTTCCAACCCAACCCATTCTATGATTCTCTTCTGTGATTCTAATGGGAAAATATTTGTGATTTTGCTTTCTCTAATCATTTGAGTAGAATACAAAGATGTAGCTTGATGTTTCCTGCTTTTTGCAATCCTTCAGGTTTTGTTAGTGATGCAAAACTTTGCAGCAGAGCAGTTAGCATTTTCAGAGCATTATAAGCAAGCAATAAATGGGTCAAAAGAGATAAAATATTTAATACAGGCTGCTGTTGTTGATTCTTTTATTATTTGAGATTTAGAAAAAAACAAAATGAGAACAGTGAAACCTACAATTATTTATTAGCAAGTACCAAAAAATTAACTGATTTTGATTGATAAGCAAATATTTTGCAGGATATGAGAACTGTTAACCTATACTATTAATAGAAAAGTTGTTTGTCTGAATCCCAAATACTGCATACGTTTCTAGATCCTTCCTTCTTTGATAATATTTCCTGCAGGTGTTCCTACCTGTGACGTTAGTTCCTTACTTGTGTTTTGTCATGAAAGCATGTATTAGTACAGCTGGAGAGCAGAGAAACAGAGACAAGTGGGCAGCTGCTGGCAGCATCAAGCAGATAGGGCGAAGTGTCAGCTTCACTTGAACTAGTGTAATACTGGTTATTGCCTTATTTTCAATTAAGTAGTGATGCTTCTATGTTTTTTGGTTTTTTGTTTTTTTTTTTTTTTTTTAATTCTTCCTCCTTTGCTGTGGTGCCATTTCATTACTGTGCAACAGCACGACAATACTTCGTGACTTAGCGCATCACAGGGGTTTTTCTTCTCTTTGACTCCGTGTG
>NW_010313180.1:1151-14347 GCF_000700745.2 Antrostomus carolinensis
GATATGCACTTGGGAGACCTGGATGTAGCTGCCTGCTTTGCCAGAGGCTCCCTGCATGATGTATGGCTGGTCTGCACCGCAGCTCTGAAATGTCAGAGCTTTCAGTGCTTGCTTCACACAAGCTTATGGTGAGGGTAGATATGGTAAAGACTGCAAAACACTTAGAGCCAAGGTAATGTGAATCATACCAGTTCTTAAAATAGAAAGCCCAGCTAAATGCTCTCTGAGGTTTTTCTGTTCAGTCATATTGGTGAAGTGTGTGTGTGCTGCTCCTGTTTCTCGCCGGCGCTTGGCGCGCCCGTGACTGCAGTCTCCTTGCAGATACAGTGCATGTGGCCATCTTTGGGTGTTGAACCCCCCTGGGGAAGCTCCTGGGCAGCCAGCTCCTTGTTTACCCAGCTCAGCACTGGGTGTGATGGCTTGGTACTGGTCTGTTTTTAGCAGTACTGCATCCACACCAGTCTTTCATCAAAGCAGATGTTGTCCTTAGAGCTTTGTCTTTGTTGATTAAGTACATATGTGCTCGTGGGGTTTTCTTTTTTCTTGCCCCCCCCCTTTTTTTTTTTTTAATTTTTTTTTCTCTTGGTTATTAGATGCCTCAGTGTTAATGTCAGGTATGAGTTTCCTCTGAGGGATCCCTGTAAAACCAACAACACACGATCAGTAACTGTGTCTCCCCTGCTGAGCACTGTTCAGAGCAGGCAGACCCCCTGGGCGCTCATAGCCGGGGTAGGTGCTTTTCCGTGATGTGTGTAGTTAAGAGGGCTGTACGCTAGCCCCTGCCTCATGGGAGTTTCCTTCAGGGATCAGTTTAGCGCCATGGAGTTTCCAACAGCCTGACAAGAGGTGGTTTGTTTGTGTGGCGCTGGCTTGAGGAAGCGAGAGCTGTGCTGGCTTCTCTGTGCGGACATGGCTCTCCTCCCTGCCCGCCCTGCTGGCCTCCAGCATCGACCTGCTGCGTGGCAGCCGAGATGGCGGCACTCCGCAGGCTGCCCACGTGTTTAATGCTGCTGTGGCTTTCCTGCTGGGAACTTGTTCCTCGTTTCATGGTGCTGGGGGCTTTGTCGCTCCCCCAGGCAGGGCCTCCTGGCTGTGAGGTGGGCCCGGCAGGGTGTGGCACCCCCTCAGCCCTGCATGGGCAGCAGTACCCAGCATGGTGTCCTGCTGAGGGCGGTGGTTGCCTCTGCCGAGGGCTGTTCCGCCATTTCATGTTTGCCCTGACTGGAAGCGATGGCGGGAGGGGGGTGAGGAGTGTTCACTGGGCTGCGGCCGGGCAGATGCACCTCAGGTGTGTGAGTTGGCAATGCCAGGCAGCACCGACCTGGTTGTGGTTTCAGGGGAGGAAGTGCTTTTTCTCTTTTATTGTTTAAAAAAAAATAAAAAAAATAAAAGCAGGCTTTCGCTCAAACTTAATATGGTATTTTGAAGAAAATATTTTTTGTGTGTGTTCAAATCTCTACTGCTGTTTTAGGAAAACAGTAGCTCTTGTAATAAACAGCTGGTGTAAAAACAGTGTTGTGTTCAGGAGACGAAAGTAATTATGAGGACTGAAATAGAGAGGAGCAGAACCACGTACGCACTGGTGTAATTACTTGAATTAGTGACAGTTTGATGTTGTTTTTGTTGGTTTTTTTTTTTAATTGATTTTGCCTAGATTGATATCGTCTTCAGGGTGCTAATGGTAAAGCTGCAGCGTTTAATGGGCAGAAGTACTTCCGTGTCAGCCTGGCCCACCTGGCTGCTCTGTGTACAGGCCAAGGGGGGCAGCTCGCTTCAAAGGTGAAAACAAGGCTGCTCCCTCGCTGCTGGGTGTCGAGGAAGCACAGGGAAGAGAGCGGGATTTGGTTTCTTTCTAGCCCCTTGGGGGGTTTCTGTTGAGGTGGTAGTGGTGGTGTGCGTGTGTTGCTGGTGACTTGCTCTTCTGAGAAGGAAGGATTTCTGATTTTTAACAAGCTCCTTGGCGTGAGGTGATTTAGCAGAAGGCCTCTGGTGGAAATCTGTCCCCCCTGTCCTTGTGGTGGGTCGACGCACGGGCGCAGCACCGGAAATTAAAAGCTGCATTTCTGTTTTCAAGGCAGGAAAGGCAGTTGTATTTGGGGTTTGCTGTGTTTTATTGTATTGTCAAAGCATGGTATAAATGTGAAGGAGCATCACTTGCCCTCTTTTTATACTCACAAAGCAATGTGATGGGCATTAAGTGCTTTGCTCTAGACCAAATGATGAATCATTGTCGTAGAAGGGCACAGAAAATGATGTCAGGGTTCCCTTTTGGCCCATAATCCACAAATGAATGCAGGGGGGGGATTATATTTGGGTTTTCTTCATCCTAGTTTTATGATCTATCATCCGACTTCAGTCCAGAATTTAACTATTTCAGGGGTTAAGTCATGCTGGAAGATGGTATTTTGGACTTCCTTTATTTTTCGTTTTTCTCATTTGTAAACCGGTGGAATCCTAGTGGCAGCTGCCAAATTGCCTTATATAAAAACGTAATGTATAAGAAAAATAGATCTCCAGACTATGTCTAGTTGTACTTCATACAGACCCATGTTATCAGGCAGATTTCTGCAACATGCAGTTCTTTGCCTAGTAAAATTATTTATTTATCTAATGACAAAGGAATTGGCTGTCGCTGGTACTGCTGCTTCTAAAAACTGACACGTTTCTCCTTTGTTGAATTATAGATTATTAATGTTAACCAAGGCTTCCTATGAAATAGTAGCAAGAAAAGTTATATTTTGTGGTAGGCCCAGTAGAATCTATCAGAAAATAATTCAAGATTATTTTATTTTGGAGGTGGGGGGAGGATAGGATAAAAGTACTCACTCTTTCGTGGGGTTCTTAAGTAGAGTAGGGGTATATTACTCATAAAAAAAAAAATATTCTGGTTAGAGTGAAATAAAGAAACAGTGTTACTTTTTTTGCTGAACTTCCTTTTTTGTGAATTGTTTAACCTTTCAGACCTTTTCATTGCAGCAAATATTGCTAACCCAAGTTCTGAGTGGGTGTTTTTTCCAGTTTATATAGCCTTTTTGTGAGATTGCATAGGATATTAAAAAATAATAATAAAAAACCCAAACATGAGTGATCTCTCTTCCTCTAGTTCTTTGAAAGGTTGTATTAATTCTACTTGTATTTTGTAATTTCCCTGGCAGTTGACTATGAAATTTGACCTATTTAAATGGTTTTACTGTACTACATTTCCTGGAGACCTTTCAAGATAATTTGCTTCCTAATCTAAATTTAACAGTTACATAAACCACATTTTGGAGACTTGGAAATGTCTACCTACTGCTTCTGCTTTTTCTTTTTTTTTTTTTTTTTTTTTTTGTAGACAAGCCGCATTGTAAGTAATGTAAGTACATAATTTAATCTGAGATTTGCATGTAGCTTGTCATTTGGTTTTCATATATAGGTGCTGGTTTTCCTTTTTAATAAGGTAAAGAAAGTAGGTTATTTTTTGTCCCACTTGAAAGTTTCCTTAGTGCTGTGGCCAATACCATTTTTGTCAGTCTGTTTTAAAATGTGAAGAAATAAAATCTCCCAGGTCCTTGAATTTCTTGGTTGCCTTTTCCTTCTGTATAGGTCTTAGCAGGTACTGAGTAATGTGTGGATATATTTAACCTTGGAAGGAAGGACTGCTACTCCTTTGAGATATTGTTTTGAGATATTTTGGCTGGATTTAAGGATTAATTTTGTACTCTTGTCACTGATATCTTGCCTAATATGCTGTGCAAATTCAGACTCTGAGATACCTCATCCCTCTTTCTGCTAACTCTTGTTACTGGTGAACTATGCTGAGGAATGTGTCGAAACAAGACGATAAACTGAATAGTTTATTATTTGGTGAATTGAATTTAGTTGTTTACTCTGACACAAACTGAAAAGGGAAAAATGTTGCTGCTGTTTCAGCAGGTATTTGAAATGGGTTTTTGCTTTGAATAAGACTCTGAAATTTTAACTGTCTGCTGTTTGCATATGCTGCTTGACTGATTTTTTTGAGTAATACATGGTAACTAGCTTTTCAGAAATGGGAAGTGCCTTAAGTCAGCGTGACATTGATTTTCCTTGGGGAGAGGAGAGAATGTGGTAGAGGCAAGTGGTTGTTTCTTGTTCACTTCTGCACTGCAAATATTTGGGAATAAACGAAAAGGAGCAAACATGATTTAGAAATCATTAATTACAAAACATCTCCTCTAGATTTTTGGACATAACAATATTATCCCTTTAGTCAGATTCTTGCACTTGCTGACTGATATTGGCAAGCGTGAGATCCATGTTTCTTTTCAGCCAGGTCAGCGCAGGGTGGCTTTTTCCTGCCTTTCCTTGGAAGTGCAGTGATGTACTGGATCCAGCATCAGTCTTGGCTCCAGGGCAAAATTCCCAATATGGGCAGCAGCCTTCGGGAAGGTGGGGAAGTGCTGGCAGCCTGGTGTTCAGCTTGCCAGTGGCTGAGGAGAGTGCATCTCCTGGGGTTATTTTCGGTGGAATACCCAAAGGGTTCAGGGCATCTTGACCTGTGTAACACTGTTTAGGTGACAGCGGGGAATGAGACCGACTTCTCTTTCTTTAAGTTGCAGTTCTTGTCTCAAGCTGTTGTGAGTAGATCAGGGATGTACACGTAGCCATGGCTTGACAAGTCAAAAGAGCGACAGGTGTGGAATAAGGTTCAAGTTTAGGAAGTGCTCTGGTAACTGATATTAAAAATGATGCCAGAAAATGTGCCATTGCAATAATTGCCTGGAGTGTTGAGAATGTTTTTACTTGCGACATGGTGATTGCTTAATGTCACTCCTGTATTTTAGTTTTAATTTAAAAGATCCCTGAAGGTGAGCATCTGCGGAATTGGTGTTTGCTGTGGTACAAGTAATTGATTAGCTGTTAGTCCTTCTGTGTATTAAAAAAAAAGGAGGGGGTAAAAAGAGCTTTAGATTAAGCAAGGCATGTTATGTTCTTATTTTTAATTATAATTTTTAAGCTAATCTGTGCTTGACCATAAGACTTGAGCACATTTCGAATCCACAGCCAAAGCACCACTCGTTACCTTTTAAGGTAGTGAGAGTCATTACTCGGTCACTGGGAAATAAGGGTTTCCTTGGAGCTTTATGGGGGAGTCGAGCCACTTACCTCTTGCGCTGTGCAACAACAGTTCAGTGTTGAGTTGCTTTACACTCCTTGTTTTTCTTAGCTTGTACATTGGAACTGCTAGAAAGTTTAGACTTTCTAAACTGCTAAAAACTAAGTTCTCAAAAATAAAACAAAAAGTTCAACGTGCACATTTGCAGAACGCCTGGATGAAGGTGACGGAAGTGGAAGGATGCTGATGGTTTTACCTGCTCACTGTCCAGCATTTTCATTATGTTCCCAGTGATGGTTCATCTTTTCTTATCTCTCTTTTTTTTTTTTTTCTCTATAAGTAGCATTTATTTGAGGCTGTTTCCTAAATTTCTTTTTGAAATAAATTTATGGAAAAGAGTATTTCTTATCTTTCTATGGAAAAGAGTATTTCTTATATTATAGAAATCTACTAAATTTTTCATTTTGTATGTAAAAAGAATACTATTTACTTGATTCTCTTTTGTTGTTGCCACGTGCTGTTTGTTATAACTGATACTCTGAGGTAGGAAAAAGGCACTGTCAATCTCATTAATATTTCTCACCTTTTCATTAAGTCTTGGTGCACATGAAAAAATTCAATTTTGCTTTTTTATTAAAGGCTTTGTCACCGTAGTTTTCAGGGTTGAATTTGGAAAAAGGGGAAAGCTAGGATATACGAGAGATCAGAGAATCATAAGGGTTGGAAGGGACCTCGGGATCATCTAGTCCAAACCCCAAAGATGGTACCCATTTCTGTGGGATTTCTCTTAAGTTTGCAGACAACGTGAAGTTGAGTGGGAGTGTTGATCTGCTCAGGGATAGGAAGGTTCTACAGAGGGACAGGTTGGATTGATGGGCCAAGGCCAATTGTATGAGATTTAACAAGGCCAAGTGCCAGGTCCTGCACTTGGGTCACAACAACCCCATGCAACACTACAGGCTTGGGGAGGAGTGGCTGGAGAGCTGCCTGGCAGAGGGGAAACTGGGGGTGTTGGTTGACAGCTGGCTGAACATGAGCCAGCAGTGGGCCCAGGCAGCCAAGAAGGCCAGTGGCATCCTGGCCTGTATCAGAAACAGCGTGGTCACCAGGAGTAGAGAAGTCATCCTTCCCCTGTACTCGGCACTGGTGAGGCTGCACCTTGAGTGCTGTGTTCAGTTTTTGTCTCGCTACAAAAAGGACATGGAGGTGCTGGAGCGTGTCCATAGAAGGGCAATGGAGCTGGTGAAGGGTCTGGAGAACAAGTCTTATGAGGAGCAGCTGAGGGAACTAGGGTTGTTTAGTCTGGAGAAAAGGAGGCTGAGGGGAGACCTTATCACTCTCTACAGCTACCTGAAAGGAGGGTGTAGCAAAGTGGGTCTTGGTCGCTTCTCCCAAGTAACAAGTGATAAGGAGTGGCCTCAAGTTGCACTGGTGGAGGTTTAGATTGGATATTGGGAAAAAGTTCTTCACCAAAAGGGTTGTAAAGCACTGGAACAGGCTGCCCAGGGAAGTGGTGGAGTCACCATCTGTGGAGGTATTTAAAAGACATGTAGATGTGGTGCTTAGGGACATGGTTTAGAAGTGGACTTGGCAGTGTTGGGTTTACAATTGGACTGGATGACCTTAAAGGTCTTTTCCAACATAAATGAGTCTGTAATTTTTGGTTCAGGTTTTTGATGTGCATGTGCTGCCCTTTCTTTCTACATTCAGCCCTTCGGGGGGGCGGGGGGTGGTGGTTTTTTGTTTTGTTTTTGTTTTAACTTCTTCAGTCCTTTGTAAACGGTGAAATATAAATGAGGCACAGGATTGCTCTCAGCCTCGCTCTGGACCATATCTCCTGCATAACAGTGTCGTCGTCTGAATCCGAGGGAGTAACTGGAGGGGGCTGAGCTGCTTTGGGCTGAAGCAGAGAAAGGCTGACGCTGGTTTTGCCGTGTTGTAGGAACTGGCTTTGCGTCTCCTTTCTTTCTGCACTGAGCAGCTGCTGGTCCTTCTGCATTCTGCAGAGGCAGGTGAAGGAGTGACAGGAGCTTTGCCACAAAATGGGTGTTACTGTGGGACCTCTCTGTAATGGCTGGGGAGCGGGAACGTTGTTAGGGAGCCTTTCTGAGGAGCCCACACGCACGCTTTGGGGTGCAAGTGAGCTGGGGGGCTGGGCCACAGGCCCAGTGTACACGAGGGTACAGCAAAGGAGCGTCCCATTAAAGACAAAAGGGAGGCCTCCTGCAGAGGGGTCGTGTCGAGTGATGCTGAGGCCGTTACTCCTGCATCACGTGGGGGGATATGGCCAACTTGTAGCACGTTGGTGGCTTTAGTCACCTGTCTTACTGAACGCAGCACGCCTGTGATTTGTTGTAGCTCTGTGGGCTCTTATTCACTGTTGTTGTGGTTAATATTGCTGCAAAAAATCAGGCAGGAATCCAGTGTTACTGCTATTCGGGGGTTTTACCCCGAGTGACTGCTTTTTCTGTTTCTGTCTGCTGTGATGGAGGTGTAAATCTCTTGCCTGAGCTGCTGCAAACCCACTTCTCAAATACAACTTTTTTAGTTTTAGTTTGGGGTTTGTTTTTTGTTTTTGTTTTCTCCTATGGAGTTGTAAGCACAGGTGTGCTTTCTGCTCCCAAGTTTTTGTTACACTTGCCATTTCTGTGCAAGCTGTCTTTGAAGTAGCCATCTCCTCTCTGCTCTCCCAGTTGACTAGGCAGGTGTCCAGCCTTCCTGGGTGTTCCCTCCTGCAGTTGTCTCTCTCAACCTCATGTTTGACCCTACTTTAATTGAATGTTCATGTTGTGCTCTGCAGATAGTTGTCTTTAGCACAGAGTGAAAAGGTTTTATTGCTGCGTGTTTATATAGGCTGTAAGAGATGAGAATTGCCTGCCATAAGCTTTCAGCACCTTTTAACAGCTGCTCAAAAATTCATCTGAACGTAAAAACAAAGCAAGCAGCAAGCACTCGCATTTCTTGCTAAGAAGTGGAAGTGAGCAGTACTGCTCAGCACAATTAGATGCTTCTTTTGATTGTCTCCCAAGATCCTGTGTGCCTGATGGTCTGTAAGCCAGGGCTGTTTGAAATTGAACACTGCCAGTAGAGAAGGTGTTGCCACAGGCAGAACCTGCTCCTTTTTAGGGAGGGTTGTATGCCCCAAGGGGCTGGGTTTGGCTGGAGTACAAACTCTCAAATAGGTAATACCGTTTTATTTGCTCTTGATTAAAGTCCATGCCCTTAAACTTCATGAGTTGGCAAGATGAAAGTAGTCTTCTAGTCCTCCCCTCGCTACCCAGCAGTTAACTTCAAGTCTGGTGCCCCCAAAACATGCACAGAGAAGCCCTTCTGGCCCATGTGCCTTTTACCTGTCAAACAGCTTTTGCCCCAATTGATTCATGAAAGTTTCTTTATCTGCCTGGTGCCTGCACGAGCTGCTTTATGTTGCTTGCTGGAAGTTAAGTCCTGCAGTGTTTTGGGTATTTTGTTTTTGATGTCGCTCTTCTGTTGGACACTGGTCTTTGCATGCAGCATGGCTGCCCTCCTTCCTGTGGGTTGCTTAAGCTGTACGAAGGTGAATTGATGTGAAATTAATTGTTATGTAATGGGAGTTTATAGTTTGCTTAAGTGATACAAGTGACACCTTTCGATATCCCATCCTGTTGACTCCTGTGTCCATCTGTCCTCCCACCAGGTTAAATACCTAACTCAGAAGTTCTGTATCTACCTGCTTGAAAACAGCACACATCGCTTCTTTTGGTGGACAATGTCTTTTTATAACAGTTAGGTCAAAAGGATTGTTTTAAACTTTGAGTGATCATTGGATTTAGATTCAGTAAACTTACTCTCTTAAATATAGAGGCTGATGAAAGTTTCCACTGAATTAAACACTTGTCCTGTAAACAATTTAATTGCAATCTCTTCAAAGCCTTTGGACAGGCTTCTCTTATCTGGAAATCTTGTTTATCCCATGGTCTTTGGAAAATCTCAAGACCTGTTGTACAGTAACTAAGGTGGATGTTTTGTCAAATAGGATATTTAGCTGTGTTGCTTTTTTTTAAGTGTGTGGTTTTGTTTAAGAAATGAAGCTACTTACATTTCAGCTGTGGCCAGGCTGGCAGGTCTAATACTGCAGGCATTTCAGGTTCAGCTGTCTGTAACCTACTTGTGCCTGTCTTCTGCTTAAAGGGGAAAAAAAACCCCAAACTTGTCATCTGTTCTTGCAGAATAATTTTTTACTTCTTTAATTATTTGCTCATTCAACCCTTTAAAAAGATAGGGATGATTTTATTTACTATTATTAATTGTAAACTGTTATTGGTTCTTATTTAGCAACTGTAACATTAGGTGTTATAGAATGGCAAGACTTACAAGAGTGTATATGGATTTCTGTTGGCGCTTATTTAGAGTACATGGCTGATCGCTATTTTGATTTTTCTTTTATTAAGTAGCTAGTGGTACAGAATTTCCTTCTTCTGCGTTCTCTGTATGTGTTATGTGCTCAAATATAAATTTCAAAAAGCTCAGTAGGTTTTTTAATGGAACTGGTGCAGCACCATGAAGTGTTTCTCAGTGGTGCCCTTGATCACTTCTCAAACTTCTGAAAACCACATTTCTTGTGAAACATAGTGATCAGATGATTTAAATTAAATGGCATCAGTCACCATTCTCTGTGATTGTCCCTATTTAAAATCTGCCTTTTGTTTTGCATGGATGCATTTGGGGGTTTTTGCTTTTTTTGCCTTTTTTTTGTTTTAAGGTGAGTTATATTTCTAAATCCTTGCCTTGCTGTGCATCCACCTTATTTCCTGGCCTCCACCCGTCTCTCAGCGAGCGACTGCCACCATGGCAACTCTTCCTCTGGCTGAACAGATGGGACATTGAGTCTCCTCCGAGAGAGCCGAGCGCCGCTCACGCCCTGCCGGGAATCAGCTGGCGGGTTGCGCTCCTTCCTGCAAAATTTAAAGCCAGCCCTGCCCAGCAGAGGCATGCTGGTTTTGGGGGTGCTCATTTTCACAAATCATCCCGTGATCTAATAGTTGCTTGCAGAAATAAAACGTAGAGGCTGAACTGGGATTATTTCTGTGCCTGAAAGCTCTTCAGAGGAGCTTAACCTTTAGTGCGAGGCGCTTGGAGTCAGCCAGCAGCCAGTGATTTTCTGGTAGAATGGTTGCCATCAACTTTTTTTTTCTCTTTAGGATGCGTCAGGATGAAACGCCACAGGCATCTAAGCACCAGTGACAGTTCAGACAATGAGAGTAAGTAATACCTACTAGTTTTTCTTTGGTCTATCACCCCCTTGTGGTTTCCTTCTGTGGTTTGAGGGCAAACTGTTTCACCTCTTACAATTAAAAAAAAAAAAAGTTTCTTGCCTGATTTCTTTTTTGCTTTCTGTGAACTTTGGTGTTCTAAATCCTGTACAGGAGGAAAATGAGGCAAAGGATCCTGTAAACCTGGGGGGAGTTTTGAGTCTACTTAGAATTTGAAGAGAAATTTGTATGTGTGTCTTTCCCTTTCAGAGTTGGGAGAAAGACATCTGTAATTCAAGAGAAATGTTACTGTCCAGGGTCCTATTTTGCAATTATTTTTTTTTAAGGAGTTCTCTTGTCTCTTGTTGTGCAGAGAATCAACTCTGAAAGTACTGCCAGTGGCCAGCCATTTGAGCGTTGATACGTTAAGAGCTTTATATAAGATAGAGTTACAATCAGTATATTGACTGTTATTTTACCTTTCAGTGGTTCTTATTCTTTTACGCTTTGGGCTGTTACACAGTTTAGTAAAGTTATACTTTAAATGTTCCTTGGCACACATCTGGCTCAGGTTGCATCTTCCCATTTTATCCCCCAAAAACCCCACCCTGTATAGCAGGATTTTGTTTGTTTCATATAAACCTGTGCCTGTCTCATAACTCTCTCCATAATGATGATGCATTTCATGTTTGTTTCGAGTTATTCATGTATGCTGTACTGAAATAACACTTTACCCAGAAATGTGTAGACATCATACTATGATTTTTTGCATCTGTCATTGGCATACTCTAATATCATTGGGGTTTTTTGTTTGCTTTGTTGTTTTGTTTGGGGTTTTGTTTTTGTTTGTTTGTTTTAACACTTGCAAACTCTGTCCTCACTTTTGCTCTTCCTTCCATTTTGTTAGAAAGGAAATAAAGGGAAGTGGTGTGCCTGCTTGTTTCTGTTTACTCATGCTTGTGTAGGGCAGAGCAGAATGTACCCATAAACTCAGTGTGCAGTGGTTTTACAAAGAGTGAGTGAAACAGGAGGAGCTGTAATCAAGCCTACAGACTGCCTAAGAGCTTTTTTGCCCACGTCTTGTCAAAAAATTATGGTAATTCAAGAGATTGGAGCGCATTGTGTTTTACTGAAAAATTAAATGAATTGAAATGAGCTACAATGTTTTTTTTTCTTTTTTTTTCTTTTTAAACAGGTCCTTCCACTTCCTTTTCTTGTTCTAAATACAGGAGCAAGTCAAAAACACCAGCAAATGAACAAAAGAAACCTGCTGAGGTAAGAACCAGAGTTAAAGATTGGTCGCTGGTGGTTTTTTGTCACGTAGTTTTCATGTTTCTAAGCCTTGAAGTCATGAGCTTTGAACTAGTGCCAGTGAGTCCTTTTGTCACCTGTCAAATTTGCCGTGAAACTGTGTTTTCCCCACTGCGCAAGTATTTTAGGAGCTCTGGTGTTTGATGTCCCAAAATGACTTATGGCATTTGCAAGATTTGTTTTTCCCCTGAAATTTAGTCTCGTTTTGAAATGGAAAAAGCTGGGATGCTCTTAGGATTTGAGAGCGTGCCACAGAAAGATGTGGTTCCTGCGTATGGGAAGGATACTTTCTTTCTGCTTTAGGGGAAAACAGTGGGACACTTAAGTGTACAGGATGTGTATGGACAGTGCTCACTCATCTTCTGTGACTTGCTCACTCTTGGCTTTTTAAATTCAATAAAGCTTTTCTACTCTGCCATCCCCACCTGTTAGGACCTCTGCATCTATCACCACTGTCACCGGATCTGTATTCACCAATTGCATAAATTGGCACAATCCAGTGCTCAAATCCCTCCTATCAGCCATTCCACTGGTAGCCTTTTTTGTGGAGGATTTGCTGGCTTCCTTCCAGATTTGGTGCTTGCTTTCTTAAGGGCTGAAGTCAGATAATAACTGCAAACGGGAGAAATGTTTCTTGCTGCTAACTTCCTTTACTTGCCATCACATTCCCTCTGAGTGAGTCCTTCAGCCTGCTAGTGTGACTGTTGGTGGCTGAGGTTACTGACAGAAAAGGCTGGCAAAACTCACTTGCTTCTCTAGAATTTAAAGCTGAGAGTTATGTCCCAGAAGTGATTTTGTGTACTATACCAGCACCTTTTTCCTGCTTAGATACCACTGTGAGAGGAGGTTGCATAAACTATACAGATTGTGCTCATACAGCAAAAGCTGTTTGGCAGACATCGTGCTTCTCTTCTAAATGCTGCTATCTAGACGAGTTTGATGTAGTAAGAGCAAGGTAAATGTTACAGAACATATCCTTTCTTTGGAAGCTTAATTTTTATCTCAAGTTAATGGAAGAAAACTCACTGATTTTCAAGAGGAGTCTTGCATGAATGTTTCAATAAAAGCACAATTGGCCATAACTAGCTACACAGTGTTTTATGAACAGCCACAAGAAGGTTAAGGAAAGCTTATTGTGCTTTTTACCTTTAAAATGTCGGTCTGAGGATTTATGGTTCTGTAAGAATCTTGATCTTAAAACAGCTCGTGGCTTCTGAGGTCTTGTAATTGTTTCTCGTATTTGCCCAGGCAGTAGCTTTGTTAGTAGCCAAGCTCGGCAAATGGAAACTGAGACGCATACACTGCCAGACTTGTTACTGTTTCACTTGCACCTCAGTGCTAGTCCCTTACAAATCTTTCTGCTCAGCCATCCAGCTTTCTTGTATCTTTTCCACTTAGCGAATATCCTATTACCATTTTCTTTGCCTTTGCTCCATGCTGTCTTTTAATGTGCATATGTACATTGTAAACTGTAATTATGGAGATGTGGTCCACGTATATAGCATACAAGTGTTCTGTTTATGTAATTTCTAGGAATTAAAAAGAGCAGTGTTTTCAGTTCCTCCTCTTGAGATCAT
>NW_010313180.1:14359-16217 GCF_000700745.2 Antrostomus carolinensis
ATTCCTGCTTTCTACCTGTTCCAAGACAAAATCTTGAGCCCTTTAATACTTTAAAATTTGAAACTTTGAAGAACAAAATCTGGTCACTATACACTTGGAATTAAAAAAAGTGTATTTCATAATATCATCCTTCCAGTAATACTGGCATTTTTTGTCATCTTTCACTTAAGGTCCCCCTCCCAGGAAAAAAAAATATTTACCAAAAAAAAAAAAAGAGAGAGAAGAAGAGAAATCTCAAACCTTAGAATACATCCTTTTCTGGAGGAGTGTCCCAAGTACTATTTAAAAGAACCCTGAAAAAAAAAAAAATAAAGTCCTCAGGAAAGGGAAGGTGACAGTAATAGTCTCTACTGCTTGCATGTAATACTCTTGGCTGTCCTTCCAGTTTTTCCTTTCCCTCTGCTAGAAGCAAGGACTCCTTCCAACCCCTTGAAAAGCATATGCTGGAGAGTGTATTACATGAAATGCTTTTGTCAGCAGAGCATTGAAATTGATTATTTATGCACCAAGTGGTGACAAGGGTGTAAAGCAAAGACTGAATAGAGATCCCACCACACACCCTTCCAAAAATTATGTTGTAATTCCACTATTTTTTGTAGTAATAGTTGTCTAGTATCTGTTAGATAGAAATTTAAGATTTCAGACTGACAGGATCCCTTTAGCAAGGGCTCTCTAACAATTTGGCATTGCTCTCCTCTCATTCACCTCTGCTTGCCAGGCAGCAGGCTGTTTCTTGAGTTAGTGATGCAGAAAATCTAAAAGGTCAAAGCTATAAATAGCTGATTGGGAGTATTTTTGCTCGTGGTCTTCATACATTAATTTTTCTTTCATGCCAGTAAGCCTGGCTTTCTCTATTAAATTGCATGTGAATACATAGGCTTTTTTCCACTTCTCAACCCTCTCCAGCCCAACCCAAGTACCTGGGTTCTCTCTCCAAATAAAAGCTCAGTTTTGGTACTGTGACCAACAAGCAAGTTAGTGTATTTGTCAGTTGCTTCGCAGGACTTGGCTGTATGTGCCGTGGTCCTCTGTGGTCACCTATAAAAAATGATGAGTGGCTGTAGTTAGGACTGGACTGCCTCGAATTGCCTCCCAGATGCTTCAGAATTGAGGCGAGTGCAGGGACGGCCTCAGTGGAGCGAGGTCACCTGGTGTTGCTGCGGGGCCAAGGGGTGCAACGTTAGAGTGCAAATGTCAAAGCCTGTTCCCGGAGCCTGACTTGCCCCAGAGGTTTACATCGATGCAGAAGCCATGTTACTGTGGACCTGGGGTCCACTTACCCCATTCTCCTCCTTGGAGAAGAAAGTGAGAACAAGGCAAGCCTGTAACAATGCTACTTCAGACCATGGTGTTTCTCTGTGTAGTTTCAAAAGCAAGACTGTGGTTCTTGGTGCTCCCCTTCTGGATGACAGTCTGTCACAAACTACTGAAATGGTGACTTAAAAAATCTGTTATCCAATTAGCTTTAGCATTTGCTTTGACTAAGTAAGTTGTGTTAGCATTAAGGCACACCGTAGTGTAAGTCAGGACAGGTTTTCTGACCTCTACGATGATGTTGGCCACCTGCCATTCATGGTGTTGCCCCTCACGGATTTGAACGTAGACAGGAGGGGCTGGCAGGCCTAAGCAGTGGGCTGTGTGGCAGTAGCAGCGTAGGAGGCGTTTGGGTGTCTGGCTCAGCATGAAGCCTGTACTTTGCAGTTTCCTTTCTCTGGGGAAGCTGCAGCAGAAAATGATGGCAGAGTAGTTGGAATAATTTTTGCAGGGAAAACCTATTAGGACCATCCTGAATGACTATTTCTTTTCCCTTAGGCTGGTGGGGTCACAAAAGAGCCTAAGAGACCTTTATGGCACTCCA
>NW_010313181.1:0-10827 GCF_000700745.2 Antrostomus carolinensis
GGTTTGGCTGTCAGAGGTGGCCTTGCCCGCCGAACCTCGGGGGCGGCCGCCGAGGAAGCGGCCGGGTGCGCCCGTCCCGCCGTGCGCTCGCTGGGGACTGCGGCTTCTCCTCTTCCCCCCACCCCGCTGCTTAGAGGAGGAGAAGAAGGAGTGAGGGGAAGGGAACAGCAGCGTTTTAGCAGGAGGGAAGTGTGAGCTGCTCCTCTGTGTTTTCATGAGGAACGCTTCATTCTCTTGCCACGTGTGTGCCTTTTGGAAAGGGCATCTTCCCTTGGAGCGTGAGCTTTCCCCTGAGTCTTTCAGGGGTTTCAGCACTACAATAACTCCTCAAGTTATTCTTCTGCGCTTTGGTGTTACATGCATCAGGTTATCCCACCATTATCTATGAGGTGTTTGGTTGCAGTGGTCACAAAAGCTGAAAATGGCAATCTTGTGCAAATCCCTGTTCAAGGCTACTGTCACTCCAGAGCAACCAGGACATCTTAAATAGGGGACTCTCTATTTATGGGAGCTCTATGGCACAAAACAGCTATTTAGAGAACAAGCACAGAAATACCTGTAAGTCTGATTATGTTATTCACAGATAGTAACACATGCTCTTTTCTTCACCCCTTTTAATTTAGGCAAAGGAGGTAAAAACAGGCGACGAGGTAAGAATGAGAATGAATCAGAAAAAAGAGAACTGGTGTTCAAAGAAGATGGGCAAGGTGAGTTTTTCGACTATAGTACGGCAATGCCATTGTTTTCAGTCAAACATTGTAAGTGAGGTACATTGGAAGTTGATACACAAAGAAGATATCTGGATGTCTGAGAAATACAAAGTTATTGTGGAATAGAGAGAGGTATTTTGGGGGTTGTATTCAAATTCTAAATGAGGCATTGCGTGTAGGAAGAAGACATTAGGAAAAGGGAAATCCTAAATAGCTTCACCACTTAAGAATGAAGCTTGCCTTTCCTTGCCTTTACTGTGATGCCACGTGTAATGCAGGATGTATGTAAGCATTCCCTAGAAATCCCTAGAGTTGCTCTGTGTGAGGGCCTGTAAGCAGCTAGCTTAGCTGATGTGGTTCAGTGTTGCCAGTAGTTGTTTGTTGTCTCTTAGATGCACAGTCCTGCTTTCTGTTTTATGCCAGCTGTGACATTTCTTGGATCTTTCGATGAGCTCTGCGTAGTCACTGACCTGGCAGAACAGCACATCTCGCTGTTGTGCCCTCCCCTGACAGTTTGGTTGCACTGGCTGCTGGGTTGGGATTTCTAACAATTATTAAAACAGGAGCAATAGGTAAGGTCCCTCCTTGGCTGTTGTCAGGTAAAGTAAGCCACAGGAGTGTTTGGCTGGAGGGTGATGACTAGGATTCCCCTCTCCCCTGCCTTTTGGCTTACCCTGTCTTGTGTGTCACACTTTTGTGGTTGCTCACGTATATGCGAGTACTTTGCCTAGTGACCGGTTTTGTTAGAAGTACAGGAAAAGTACTGACTTAAATCACTGTAAGAAATGACCACTGAGCTAATTTTTTAAGCTCTTTCTGATGTTCTGTGGCAGTTGTAAGCAGATAAGGAGTTGATTTTGATGCACCTATAAACTCCCACACAAAATCTACTTAATGAAACATTATTCTCAGTTATTAATATTCTCATGTGGTTTGTTGGACTATAGCTCATGCTAAGGAAAGATTTTAGAATATTGAAATATAGCTTCATCTGATTGAGAAAACTTATTTTCCTGGGGAGAATGGGTGGTCAGATAATGTTGTAATTCTTACAAGCTTTATAATAATAATGCTATAATCCTTGCAAGCTTTATTCTTTTTAGTTAAATGGTAATACATTGGGCTGCAAACTTTAACAGTGCGTGTCAGATACTTCAGTAGTGGTTTCTGGAACTTGATGAGGGAAGGAGATTAAATACGAGGTGAGAGATTAAGGGTGGGTGTTGGAGAGAAGCTTCATAGTTTTCAGCTGGAGGTATTCACCTTTCAGACAGTTTCTGAGAATACCAGAACGTGTCCTTTCAAGAACAGCACTTTTTTCCACAGAGCCTCTGCAGAAAGGATTCAGAGTATCAGTGGGGTATAGAGAACCTGCCACTTTCTCATCTTCCCTCAATGACAGCATGAGATTTTGTCAGTTAGGACAGGCACTGTGATGCTGTCATAAAGTTTCAGACTCTGAGTGTGACTTGGTAGCTCTAAAAATTATCTGTAGTAAGCGTTTTGGAGGGAACAAAAGCATGGATGCGCCATCAGGAATGAGCAGTGTTTGAAAATGTTAACATCAACAGTGTTATGAAAACTGTGATACATCCAGCAGCCTGTGTGGCTGAACAAAGCTCCTCTCAGCTGTTTGTGTTTGATAAAATGTTACAGCAAACTTTGGTTACAGTGGCAAAACGTACTGGTTGTTTCATGAAGCTGTGTTTGTGCAGAAGTTTTGCTCTATGTTACCATCTCTTTCAGAATACGCCCAGGTGATCAAGATGTTAGGCAATGGAAGACTGGAGGCGTTATGTTTTGATGGTGTGAAGAGGTTATGTCATATTAGAGGGAAACTAAGAAAAAAGGTAATTCTGAAGCATTACAGGAGAGAACAGTGGCATTATGCATGATATGTGATTGTAAAAATGTATGTATAGGGCACATTTCAGAAGTTAATATTTCTACTGTACTTAATCTCTTAAACTTATTTTTTGATAGTAAACTAGTTTGTTCTTCTGTTGAAGGGCTGCCTTTGCATGTGTATATTTCGGGGCAAATTTTCTTTGCTGCTTATGAAATACTATTTTTTCATATTCTAGAAACTTATATGTTTATTAAATATTTAAAAGCTCCCTAATTGTAGATGGAGAACTTGATGACTATCTGGAAAATCAGCATGTTGTATCTGAGATTAGATCAGTGCTTAGCTTAGCGGGAGAACTTCTATTAACCTGCACATTGACACCCAGCATAGGAAAATAAAGGTGTGAGAGAGTTGTCCAAAGCCATGATTTTTGTGTGCCATTTCCCAAAACCAGTAAGAGTCAGGGTTCGATACCCACTTAGTTTGATCTGGGGAGGAAGTGCATAATTATCATCTTCTCACTGGGTGACTTTACCTGAGAATAGTTCAGTAAGGGTGGTCTCAGAAGGTTTCTTTCCAGCTTCCCACAGGCACCTCAGATGCCATCATTTCATTGTCCACTTCATCAGTTTCCAAAATACTTTTGTGCAAAGCTGATCTGCAAAAGTTTGTACCTTCAGGGAAGTCAGATGTGTGTGTTTGCAGTCTTTACCACCTTTGGATGATGTCCCCTCTTGCCCTTGTCAGGTGTTACAGCTTTCTGACATCTGCTGGTGTATGGTACAGAGGAAGTCCTCTCAGATAGATAGTCTGTTCTCAGTAAAAACAGGGTTCACTGTGTTCATTCTGGGTTGTTCCACCTGTCTGGCTTTGGAGAGCAGAGGATGCACGTGTCTCAGTCGGTGTGAGCCCTGCGAGCTGCCTGCCCTACACTGCAATAAACTGTTGTAGGTAATGAAGAGCGTGCATAGATAAATGCCAGGTGCTGCACAATTAGTTTCTTGCTACAGAAAGCATTACTTACCTGTTCCTCATGTCTAAAAGAAAGGAAATCTCAACTGAAATGTATTCCATCTCCAAAAAGTCAAGCTGATGTGGGATAGAACTATCTTGTGCATTTAAATTAGGATGTCCTGTTTTGCAGGCTTCTGCTTTGGTTTGACTGATGAGCATAGTCAGTTACTAGGAACAACTCCATTCATTTTCTTGTGCTCTTCAGTGGTTTGTCCATCACCTCCTTCATCAGGTTTTTCTGTCATCGTTGCCCTTGCGGAGTTCAGTTCCCAGAGCAGTGGCTTTCTGTTTTCTTAGAACTTATGATTTCATAACCACCTTGTTGACTAGAAGCTCTTCAAAGAAGATTGATTTACCTTAATAATAGATTCATAATATATGAAATAGTATATCTATAAGTATTTATGACCTTGGTTTTGCCATTAAAATATGAAATTGGATATTTCCAGTTTACTGGTTAGAACGTGAAAATGGTGTCTGCAATGTTTCATGTATCTCAGTAAACCTAAATGTGCTGTTTGACTCTGTGTTATACCACAAAAGCTGTATTCCTGCAATATGTTTTCTCTTTCAGGTTTGGATAAATACATCTGATATTATATTGGTTGGCTTAAGAGACTACCAGGTAAAAAATTCAGTGTAATTTGCCAGTGAAGAATGTCTTACAAACAGCTTTATTTAATGTTAAATTGTAGCAGGTATCATAAGGAAATTCCCATCTGACTTTCTTTGAGTTTGTATTTAGTTATGCTAAATCATGACTTTTAGTTTCCTTGCATTACAGAAAGATTGTCATGAGTAGATGACAAATCCTGGTTCAACTTGTTCCTCTAAGTTGCACCCTGAGACTTTGTGAGTGAAGGTGCTTATTGACATCACACCTGACCATTTTTTTCCAGGTGTAGCTGTTTGTTGCTTGGATCCTGTGATATAAGGGAGATTGAGCCAAGCATCAAACATTTTATTGTGACAATCAGAATTTTTGGTAATCAGAATTTTGGAGCCCTGATGTTCAGGCTTTAACCTTTAGAGGCCAATTGATCAGTTATTAGTTGCCACTTAAATTTCCAAAAATGGAGTAGCATAATTTTACCTAATGTAAAGGTTAATGGAAAACAGATGTCACATTTTCACTAGGTAGATGCTTTTTCATGAATGTTAGTGTTGTGTCATCAGTTTTTTGAAGATCAATTCTGCTTCTGAAATGTACTTTAGAATTGTAAAACATTAAGATATGGTAATTTACTGTATATATTAAACTGCTTAGTTAGGAAGTTTTGACACTTTCTGACTGACCACCAAACACTTTACTATATGTGTTCTCTGAAAAAAGATTAATTTCAAAAGTTCATGAAACTGAACTTCTTAAATTACTTATAATAGGAGAAAATTAAGTTATGACCCAGAAGAAATGAAGATATTCTACAAGTGAACATTTTTTTACTTCACTTTTAAAGGAACTGGAGGGAATGGAGGAACAAGAGACTTTTCTGTAAATAATATAGGTGTTACTAGTCTGCCAAGGTTAATAGGGAGGTTGTTTTCATAGATGACTAATAAATTCTCATAAATTCTTATTTAGGATAACAAGGCCGATGTTATTCTTAAGTACAATGCAGATGAAGCCAGAAGTCTGAAAGCATATGGGGAGCTTCCAGAACATGGTGAGAATCTTTTAACTTCAAATTGGAAGTTGATATTGGACAAGAATATTCAGTCTATCTTGACTTGGTGAGAGCACATTCCTTAACTTCTCTAAATTCCTTTTTAGCTAAAATCAATGAAACAGACACATTTGGTCCTGGAGATGATGATGAAATCCAGTTTGATGATATTGGAGATGATGATGAAGATATTGATGATGTAAGTAGTAAACACGTATTTTGTATCATATGCTTGAAACTATCACCTTTGGCAGTAAGCTGGTTTTCCTTGTTTTAGAGCAGGTAAAATAATACATTGATGTTCAGGATGGCTCACCTCTCAGAGCCTGCTTGAGAAAGTGGTGGTGACATATACATGCCAGCTTTCTGTTCTCTCTTCTGTCCTATCATCATCTAGTTGACCTCTAAGCAAATAGTACACTTAGCATCATACTATTAAAAGATACATGGAGAGCAGCCTTCTCATGACCCTCAAGATGCCTAAAAGAAAATCAAAGTCGTTTGACCCCAAAGACCTAGAGTGCAGCAGCGTCCATTCAGCTGGTTGTGTGTGTGTGTGTGTACACTGTACAGTTGTTTGTGCACTCTCCCGTGAGGAGCTGCCGTTACACAAGTATTGAGGGAACTGAGTGTAGCTCAGAGTACTGCTCTCTGAAGTGTAAGCTCCTTTCAACGAGCTTGTGATGGAAAGCAAAGTAGATGATACAGGCAGGTTTAGCAGACTAGGAGGATTTCCTTGTGTCCCCTGCACTGTGGGCCAGAAAGAGCTCTCAGGGAGCAGGAACACAGAGTGGTGGGTCAGCTCCTGTGCCATGTAGGGATGCTGTGGCCAGCTCAGTCGAGGCAAGGTGAGCCATAAACTGCTGATGCAGAGTACATGTGACACCAGCTGCTGGAACAGCTCACAGGTTCTATGGGTGGTTTAGGGAATTGCATGAACACATGTGGGTTTCACCTTTTTGATTCCTCTGTAGTTTTAACCTCACTATCTAATAACAACAACTACAGAAATAACTGAAGGATTTATGTGGGGTTTTTGTTTACATAACAATCATAAAAAGCTGCATCTTAGTATTTACTAAAATTAACTGTAATCCAGAATTTACAGATAGTGACAATCAGTTGTGTTACTGCTTATCACTCACTGAGCCATAGTAACTCACCATGCACACTCTTAAACTGTAGTAGTGAAATTGTAATTCAGCTTGTAGAGTCTGCTGTGAAACCTTGTCTGAGATGATGCACTTTATTTTGCAGTTGAGAGATGAATGTGTGCAGGGTCAACTGGCTGAGAGGATAAGTAGTAACTTTCTGAGCCAGTGAGTTAACCTAATTGCATAGATTGTTCTAAGTATATTATTATGTTTTAATTTTTCATCTTTTTAGTCATTGCCCTCTGAGTTGGTAACAATGACTAATTCTCTGTAAATGCTTACATTATTTTGACTTTTTTGAGGTTCTCAATATATGATGTATTAGATAATTGAAAAATACCAAAGTCTTGATGAATTTTTCTTCAGACCTTTGAAAATTGCACTTTGGACCTGTCAGTGGTTGAGTTTACTGCAGATTTAGCTTACTGAATGTAGAAACACTTTCTAGTACTGCAAGCTTTTAATAATGAAGCTATTGTAAGACATTCGAGTGATAAGTAGCAGTAGTAACATTGAAAGAATAAAAATTGTCAACTAATGGATCTTTGTGTGGGATAACGCATTGAAGTGAGCATCTGTGATTGTTTTCAAGCTTCTGTCAGCTATACAATATAATAACAATATCATGCTTTAAGAATGGAAGAGACATAAAGAGATAAAATGTGAATAACCTCTCTGAGGATCATCCTAGTCTGCGTAGAATGAAGTGCGGCTTCCAAGGTCATAGTTAACATGGAAGACTTGGTGGAACCTTTCTGTTGTTTATGTCAAAATAATGGTTAGAAAACGGATCATTTTGCTGCAAAATTAATTTGGATGGTCACTGCTTGGGGAAGTTACCCTTAAATTCAGTTTTGTTTTTGAGAATCATTGGCTACTTTGTCTGTACTATTTATGTGTAATTATATTGGCAGAACTGCTCACCTGCGTAACTATAGTATCGTAACAGTGGTGGGGACAGAAGAAGAGAGTAATTGTTCACATGTTAAGAAAACGGGATATGAGCTGAGGCAAAAACAGTCCTCTGCTGGGTTCAAAGTCTCCTGTTGAACTGTAAAAATATTTTAAAGACAACTTGATGAAAAATGCATGTGAATTAAATACGTGGTCTGGTGTTCTTGCTTTTCAGATCTAATTTGGAACAGAGGTTTACATTCCGACTTTTTTCCTCCAAGGATTGTTCTACATTGATATTTCGATTATTTTTTGGGTGAAGTCCCTTTCTTTTAAGAAGACTGAAAATTCTCAGAGTGTAGTTTGTTACATCAAAAGGATTTATTTTCAATGTTTGTTTTAAAGTATTTATATTTCTTTAGAAATGGATAATGCTGGATTATCACAAAGGTTCAATGAAATGCCACAAATATTTTGTCTCTTCACCAATTAGAGCTTTTACCTCTGGATGTAAGTGAGATACAGTGACATGGGCTGTAAAAGACTGCATTTTTCCCTCTTCTGCTTTCATCACTACAATTCCAGTTAAAATTGTATTTTGGAATAAAAATTGTTTACCCTGTAATTATAATGGATTTTGATTAAATACAAATACCCAGTTCAGATTAGTATCAAATCATACTATGCAGTGTCTGTCCTTGTACCCCTTGCCTTGATGTTAACTTTAAGAAGATTTTGATAATATAAAAAGGAAGGCAGAAATCTGCATTTAAACTCATAATGCATGATGGATCTGCTTTTCATGTCTAGTAGCATGCTGCTATTTTTATACTGATTTTGATAATTAAAAACACTCATTATTTCAAAGATGTAAATTTGCCACAGTGGAGGGGTAGGGGAGAAATGAAGCTAAAAGGGAAGCAGCATCTGAAAATTGCAGTTGTTAAAAACTGTCATGTGTGCATAGCTCTTCTGTGAGCGCAGTAGTCAAGCTGTAGGTGCAGAAGATGGACACTGGGTGGCACCCAACTTAACAGGGATACTTCAATACAGACCATGAACAGTTGGGTTTGTACTGAAAAATACATGAAATAGTTTTTCCCCAAAGTGAATGCTCAACATTCTTGATATGTTAAACACGTAGAATATTTTTACACTATAGAAAAGGTTATGTTAAGAGTAGAGTTTTATTTTAATCTTAAATTCCGTACATTGTAAGGTACAACATTAAAGCTTATGTGAACTTTGAATAACAATATAACTGAGAAAATAAACGTGTGTCAAATGTAGGAAAAGGATCTTTTCATCCAGAATAAATCACTGAAACAAACTAATGGAAAGATTCTTCTCCGCCTTTAGACTGGAGGAGTCAGTCAAGAAGCTGAATAAAGACTAACACCATCATGCAAATATTATTTTGTGGTAGCCTTAGTTTCATCTTCAATTATGTATTTAACACCTCTGAAAGCAGGTTAATGGAAAACTTCCTTTTGTGCCATAAAAATCTCATTCTTGACCCTTGTGTTAATTATACAGTCTTTTTGGTATGATGTAAAGTGACTACCCCAATAGATAAAAACAAAATGGCTTTAAATATGGAGTGGCCTCATTGTTTACATGACTTTTAAGGAGGAGTTCTGTGCTAGATTTGAACTTCCAGAGCTTTTGCGAAAATGTCTTCTCTTCCACTTTTTTCTTTTATTATAGTGTCTATTGTCCTTACATGGATCTGGTATCTTATTCTAGAGATAATGTTTTCTTAGTATTAAGTAATTTTGCCAAATGTTTCATGGATTTTGAATATTTGTTGTAAAACCCTGGTAAATATTGGGAAAAGATACTACCAACATAGTATTCGTACTCCACTGATCTTGAAGTACATGAATGTACTGTCTTTGTATGCCTGTAAGGTTCAGTTGTGAAGCAACATAAGTGCTGTAATGTTTCAGGATAAGGTTTATTAACCATTCCCTAGCTCACTGGTTTCTTCAACATACTAAGCAGACTATGAGCATCTCTGAAAATGGTTAAAAGCTCTCAAAACTGGTCTTGGGGTCCAAGTGCAGAAGGTGTCTGTTCTTTCAGTTGTGCTAGCAGAAAAGTTAATGATTAAATTCCAATGAATGTGTACTGAAGATACAGCTATTAGGGAGGTTATACTTGCCAAAACCAATATTGTACAATGTTGTGGGAAGAATGTAAAGTGTGTGGTAAGGAGAAATACAAATGAATACACCACTGTTGTAAGGAACTTATTTCACTGTATAACAAAGACTTCAGCTGTGGGACAAAGGTGAAACAATTCTGTTCCTGGCAGAATTGGTTGTGGTTTGCCTTGAGGTTCCTTCCAGTCTTTATTGCTGCCAGGCTTATGTCTGGCTTGGCCTAAACTCTGCAGAGTTTTGAAGGAAATTTCCTATTTAACCATTAATTATTAATGCTCTGGCTCGACATCATCTGATTTCTGCTGACAGGCTAGGCTGCGTTGCCTTCCCGGAATACACTTGCTCATCTTCTGTTTCTCTGTCCACTGCTAAAGCTCCTTTCAGAGCCCAATCTAGGCACCTTTTTTTATTGTCCCTTCTTGCTTCCCCTTAATTTTGGGGGGAAAAAAAAGCTTGCACAAGTAGCTCTCTTTTCCGTGTCTCCATGCAAAGAACAGTGGTAGAACAGCAGCTGCCCGGTGGAGGATTGCAAGGCTGCTGACCGTTAAGCCATGAAAGGTGCTCCATCTCTTAAGAGTATTTTCTAGATAAATTTTTAATAATTCTTTAACTTTGGGAACTGCTGCTGGCTTTTTACCTATAGAGTAAAATTGAAAGTAAGGATTCAAAAATTAATTTCCTCCAGCTAAAGTGTAAACTTTGTGTTCTCTGAGATGTTTCCAACTTTGAGGTCTCTGTGATTAAAACTTTGAAACGTGATTTTTTTGTTCATTTTTCCAAGTCTTCTTTGTCTCTTCACCTATAATAGGGGCAGCTGTGCATTTAGTTGGACACCCCTAATGCGTTTCCACCCTAATCCTTAGCTCATGTAGTCCAGACACACTAACTGTAAAAAAAAAAGTCTATGGTTTTAGAAAAAACAAAAACCCTCTCTTCTTATGCAAGAGGAGGCGGAGCCGGTAACCCAGGATTGTTGAGCTCTGTGCCACTCACTTGTTACTACTGGTAGGTTGTATCATGTGACTGCACCGCACGTGCTAGTGCCATACATACACGTGCTGCACATATATATGGTACCACATCCGTATGCTTGAAGTAAATTAGTGTGCAGTGTGCAACCTGGTAGAGGTTAGGCTGGCACAATGGTTGCTCTGTAATCCAAGTGACGACCACAAATAAAAATGAGCTGATAACCGAGGGT
Source organism: Antrostomus carolinensis (assembly GCF_000700745.2). NCBI lineage: Eukaryota > Metazoa > Chordata > Aves > Caprimulgiformes > Caprimulgidae > Antrostomus > Antrostomus carolinensis. The sequence goes on from NW_010313181.1 coordinate 10,652, forward strand.
GGCAGTTTGCTTGGTGTGGTTCCCAGCTGTACTCCTGACCAGGTCCTTCATGATGAACGGAGAGGACTCGTGGCATGCCTAGGTTGTGAGCTCGTGCTGGGACTGCTGCTTCCTGGGACCCTCTGGTGATGAGGTAAGTCCTGTTTTCAGGTGAGTTGAGGTGTCAACTATTCCTG
>NW_010313181.1:10849-22221 GCF_000700745.2 Antrostomus carolinensis
GCTGTTATTCAGTATGAATACTGTGGGACGTATCTGTATCATATGGTTTGCCAGAGGACTCAAGGCTAGCTTTTCATCTCTGGACATTGCTATCCTATAAGTAGTTTGACTACTTCATAGAAGGGAGGACTTGGAAGTTAAAGTAAGTACAGGCTTTTGGAAGATACGTGGGAAGAGGGAAGTATTATCTGAAATAACCTTGGAGTAGTGTGAGTGCAGCTTTATTTGTCCCTTGAAACCTGAGGCCCGCTGCTGGCTTTTCTGAAGGTAGCTGTTGGCAATGCTTTCTCCCTCTGAGACAAAACAGTGAATCTTCAGAATTTATTCCTAAGGATGTATGTGCCCTCTGGGGAAGGAGGGAGAAGATGTGAGCAGGGAGGATGCCTTCAATTTTTTTTTTTTTTTTTAAATCACATCAAGCGTGGGTCAGTTCTATTAATCTGTTGATTCTATTAGTTCTGTTGATTAATTTGGGTTCCTTGTGCTATATCCTGACCATCAAATTTAATGCCAAAGATCAACTTTGTGATTATAAAGTGCAATCTCAAACAAATAGAGAGGCAAGCTGAAAATAGTGAGTACCTTCATGTAGTAATTCCATCTAGGAAGTAGGTACTAGCAGCAGGGTGCCACTAGAAGCACCTAAAGACTTGTTTCTCCTTTCAAGTGCTTGTTTGCTCCACTTGGGAGCAAGCACTTGGGCCACACTTGGGATCCAGATGTTTTAATTACACCAATTATGTTTTCAGACTTTCCTTTAGATGCTTGATGGGACAAAAATACTTCAAAAAAAGATTGCGTTGTCTGTCCGACGAGTTAGCTTTTCTTCATGTGTTTTTCAGTGTCTTTGCAGACAGAGTGACACTTGCCCAGCAGTTTTATTGACATCTAGGCTGTCAGCTCAAGAAAGGAAAGCTTAATGAGAAGCTGAGAGAGCCCTGGTAACAGTTAAAGGGCCGGGTGCTGCATCACTTGCCAAACAGTAAATTCTTACCATATTTTGTAGGCACACATTCTTCTCTCTTGTAAAAGTGAGTAGCTCCTGTTTGTGTCTCAAGGCTGTGATGGTGTAGGAGTCTCCTCTGTGCTCACTAGCATCTATATTCCTTAATCAACCCTGCTCTTTATGGTTAGTGAATTTTATTCCAAATTCAGGAAGTTTATCAGCAAAATGCCTTTGTGTGCTTGGCCTCTGGAGGGAGCAAACAAGCAAAAAACCAAACCGACCTTGGCAGATTAGAGGGAGCAGGTTGCCTCAACTGCTCTGGAGAAGGAGTTTCTATCGCTGGGTTTCAGGGACTCTGAGGTGCCCAGCGTCTGCAATAATTACTGCCGAGAATGGAAACACGTAAGATATTTTTTCCAGGTTTTTGAAGTAGATCGCCTTCTTCCTAAAGGACAAGCTGATTCAAGCGTGTAAGCGTGGGCTGAGGTACCAGCCTGTCTCTGGCAGCAACACATGGTGGATACTGCTGTCCCCGTCTGTGGTAAATATAGCAAAGAGCAGCAGACTTCCTGGAGGATCCCTGTGGGACACCCAGATCTGCATGGCTGTGTTGAGTTTGGGGGGGGTGGAGGGGCCACCTTGTGAGAACCTTTGCGAAAGCTCCCCTGGCTCTAAGGCGCAACCCCCCCAGCCCAGGCTGAGACAATGAGCACTAGAGAAACCCCTCTGCCAATCCATATTTATGAGGTGAAGGACTGTCCTGTAAAGAAGGTGGTGGTGAGAACCTGGAAAAGAGGCCATTGACCTAAACAAAGAGAGAGCTTCATTGCCAGGAGGAAGGAGGAGGAGGGGGAGGACAGAGAACCTCAGACACCCAGTTCAACCCCATGGAGTAGGAGAAGGCAAAGGAGGTCCCTGCAGCCCATGGATGTTCAATGGCAGAGCAGACCCACATGTAGGCCATGGAGGACTCCACGCTGGAACAGGAAACGGGGCCAAAGGGATTGTATTGAGACCCCAAAAGATGCTCAACACCAGAGCGGGGGTGGACCCCCAGAGCCGGGCGGGAGCAGGTGCACTGGACCAGGGGCCCATCTGCAGCCCGTGGACATCCCCATGCCGGAGCTGGGAGCTGAGCCCAAAGAGGTCCATGATTCCATGGGAAGCTCACTTTGGAACACCTTGTTCCTGGACTCCCATGCCGGGAAGAGCAGCAGATGTAAACTGACTGAACCCCCATTCCCTGTCCCCTGTGCCACTGCGGGGGAAAGGTAGAGAAATCAGGAGCAAAGTGATTTGAGCCTGGGAAGAAGGGAGGGGTGGGGGAAGGTGTTTTAAGATGTGGTTGTTGTGTCTCACTGTGCTACTCGGATGATTGGTAATGAATTAAATTGATTTTTCTTCCCCAAGTTGAGTCTGTTTTGCCCGTGACCATAGCTGGTGAGTGAGCTGTCCCTGTCCTTCATTCCTAATCCTGTGCCCCTTTGTTGTGATTCCCGTCCCATCTCACCAGCTTGTGGGGGTGAGTGCAGGACCACATGGCCCTACTGTGGGTTAAACCACCACAATGGGTTATATACATTCCACCATCAGCGGTACCTGCTGTCAGGGAGGATTCAGCCTTGTGACAATCTTTAAGACAGTGACAGGACTCTCTGCAGTTATTGTGTGTAGTGTTGGTGCTTAGAGAGGAAAGCCAAGTGCTGGAAAGGGCTTGACAAAACAGCTTCTGACTTACAAGGCTTTAAAACTAATTGTAGCAGGCAGTGGTGGGGGGTGGGGAAAGATGCATTAACAAGGTATCTGAGAAGAATTTTACCCTTTTGCTGCTTGACCCAGTGGAAACGTCTCCCCTGCTCATGGCTGAAACTGGAGATGTACACAGAAACTGCAGTGGTTAAAGCTGTAGTCCTGGAGACTCGCTGAGAAGCTGAAGACTCTGAAAGGTGTGAAAGACCTTGCTGCCTTCTGAACCTGTGGACCATGACACTTCCAACTTGCCTTTGTCAAATTGCTCCGAAATAGGTCTGGGATGTTAATTATCCACTGATGCAGCAGGTGGCTCACCAGAGGGAGTCTCACAACAGTTCAGTCATAGTCAAGAGCCTTGTGTCTTGAGCAAATAACAATATGCAGCTAGGTCCTAAATAGCCATTACACAGCCAGTAACTGTGTAAGGAAGGATGGAATATACAGAGATTGAGCTCCAGATTGGTGATAAAACCTCACAGCTCTCTGCTGGTAACTGATTGCAGCATAGGAGCCTGAATAGAAATGAAAAGGAAGAAGCCACAGATGAGTTGTTAGTGTGTCTGGGGAGAGGTTTCCTATAGATTTGGGAAACGGCTTCTTAAGCTCTGGAGAGGTAATGTTTAAACTATTGCAGCTGTTAACCTAACCAGAAGGACTTGCAGTATCTTATTCTCTGTGAACCTGAGGGTTATGAAGTTTTTAATAGAATGTTTGGTTCTTCATGCCTAAATGGCCCTAGCCACTTTGCAAAAGAAAAAGTATGGGTGCATCTATTGATTTTAGTATTCATCAAGGTGTTAGATGGTTCTGCCAGTCCTGTTAGCTGAAAACATCTTAAAGGATTCCCTTAGACCCACTGGTGTGGTTGTCCAGTCTTACTGTATTCCATTTGAGGGACTGGGTCAGAAGTAATGGGCACCCTGTATCCCACTGTGGTTGTCAACTCCATCCTCTTAATAGCAGCTTATACCACTTGCAACTCACTAATGTGTCTTTGGATCGCGACTGTTAACCAGAGTATTGGGGAATGAGCAGAAACCTCTTCCCAAAATAGGGCAACAATTTCACAAAGATGTTGAAAATGTGCAACAGCATAGGGATTGTTTCACTGAAAAGGTCAGTATGCCACCTGTAAGTGGAACAAATCCTGTCACTGGTGTATTGTTATACTACCATCAACTAATGAGACAATTGTTGAGGATAAGTGGGAAAAGCAGAAATTAGCTAGCACTCCTCTATATTTAATTATGCTGTAAATCTGAACAGCCTCCTTCTTTTCCCCTCCTCTCCCCAGTGTGAACCGATGCTGTCATATTGCTAGGTGGACATTTTGTCTACAGAGGTAGGAAGGGTGATCTCAGGCTCCATGAAATATTTTAAACCAAACTGCTATAAAGTTCAGGACTGTTAAGGATAACAAAAGTCAAGGTTGATAGCATTTAGTATAGGATAATGCAATAATATATGGTAACTAAGAAGGAGAAAAGAATATAGCCAGTAGCTGAGTATGGGTTACTATAGGCAATAGTAACCGCTTATGTTAACCTAGCAATAGTTACATAGGCAGGTGTCAGAGAATCAAAAGACATTGAAGTTGTGTGTCTGATTTAGGGCATGGGGAAGAATTTAGAATAAATAGATTGAGTGCCAAGTAGACAATAACCTTATATAGAGAAGATAGCATGCCTGTTGCTGATTACTTGCATAGATTGGCATCTCCTAAATCAATTAAAATAATAAAAGGGGGGAGGGAGGAGAGTATGGCACCTAATAGTTTCCTCCTTTAATACTCAAGCCCTCCTTAAAATAGGTAATTTACTTATTACTTGTTTTCAAAATAATATTTGCTATTGATTGAAGAGGTTTTTCATTCTTTTTTTATGTACTTACATAATCATCATTTGCACATATGACTGTAGAAAATGTTAGTTTATATTCTTTATTCAATATTGCGCAGTAAGGAGAAGTAAGTGTCTCTTTGTCGTCCTATGAAAACCTGATTCTTCTGAGACAAAGTTCTTGAACTCATGATTTCTCAGTTAATGTCAGGTGATCACCTGCATTTTTTAGCTTCTTTTTTTGCCATCCACACATTACACTGGTTCTCTTTTACCACTCATTGTCGAGATTTCTCGAGGGACTTTTGCATCAGTTTCCTCTATCTTGAGAAATATTGTTATCATGGGAACACAGTGTTGTTCCTAATAGCTTAATATGCCTTTCTATGGCCTTCCTCTAAAAAAAATATTCTTTTTATTTTACCTCAACATACCAAGTGTATGAACTTGGTAGGAGCATCAGCTACTGTTTTTCTTAAGGACATGGTAGATGTAGATGACACTCAATGTTCCTTCCAATGGCTAGCTAAGCTTATTTCATTTTTCTCTCTCCCAAAACCATACTTTCCTCAAGGAAAGCATGTATATGTGTAAGTAGAACTTAGATGTACAGAAATAAAGCTGTTCAACTGAGCTCCTGGCTTATTCCAAAAACTTCAAAGGGTCAAGGAATCTTTGGTAACTGTATGCTGTAGCTGAATGCCTATGTTTCAAAATAACTTCATATGGACATGATAGTTTAAAAATGCTTTATCAAGCCACCAATTAATGTTTTTCAGAAGTATTTTAAAAACTGGTTTATATGGCAACTACTTCAAAGAGCATACATAACTCACTAACCATGATTCAGTTAATGAGGTATCCTATCTTGACAAAGTACTAAAGCTTACACTTACTGTTCTGTTTGACTTTCTTCCAGTAACAGTCTATTGCTTGTGACAGAGAGATGGAGTGCCTAAGGGAAGTTACTACCACAGTAAGTAGATTTCAAATGTATTGGGCATGGATTTTCCACCCCCACCACTATCTTTCTAGTAAATTCTAACCTCTGAATTAAGAAATCCAGTAAAGTAAGTTCTGTTGCTTGTTCCACCTCCAGTCTCCACCACACTCTCTTGCACTTCTTGGATTAGTCCCTTTTTAACCTTAAGTAATAGGGCTCTAAGCAAGTGCACTTCATCTCTTGCAGTATCTTGGAATATTTCAGGTTTGGACCATCAACTGAGCACTTCATAAACATGTGAAAATATTCAGTCTCTGAAAGATTGAAAGGACCATCTGGACCCTCTCATCGTGCTTTTGAAATGGCCCAAAGCAGATAGAGAAGAATATGGGAAACAGGTCGTATACAATGAAATCTCTCTTCTTGTATGATCTCCCACTTCCAGCGCCTACCAGCTTGGGGGTTCCCGAACTGGAGCTCACTGTGTCGTGATAAACCCCTCCCTTTTCAGTTAGGGAAATGGAGAGTGGGGATGAGAGTAATTCAGAAAAAGTCAGGGAAGAGATTTTTTGGTTCTACCAGTGACCAGGTTGCACAGGTGTGCTCTGGGGCTCTATCAGGAATGTGGATTGAGTGCTCAACTCCAATCAGAAATATGTATTTTAGTGGCATTGCTTAAAGACAGCAGTCCAAGATTTGTTCTTTTTGGTCAAAAAGCAGCCTCCCCTTGGAGTCAGTTCTTCTGTTAGAAAGCACAACTGTAAATCACTGAGGGCTCTATATATGCTAGTGGAATATTTGAGACATTTTAGAACAGTGGCCTACAAAGGGGAAAATACATTCCTCTTTCAGGACTGAGAAAACCTTGAAGTCAATTTTTTTCATCACATACTAGGAAAGTGCTGGACCTTCATCTCCGAGTTGAGCTTCTCTCCAGGCTCCTGTTGGACTCTTCCCACCCCATCTGAAAAGACTTCAAATCATTGTTCTCTTCACAGAGGTGTGATGCTGTCTGCCTTGCTAGCAGCCTGCTGAGATTTGCCACGGAGCAGAACCACTTCCTGTGATGGTGGGGCTACACAGGTCTTCTCTGAGCCCCTTGGTTTTCTCAAGAACTGCTTCTGTCACTGAGATGTGCAGAAATACTGTCTCAAGCTCCATTCAAACTTTTGCTCTGTGTGCCATATTACAAAAGTATTTAAATTTGATGGTGCAGTTGGCTGTGTGCTCCTCCAGCATCTGTCTTTGAAAGTTTGCAAGACCATCCTTCATTCAGCTGCATGAGGCTAGGTAAAGGTGTAGGGGATAAATGGCTTAGAGGCATCTACCCCATGACAATCATCTGGAGCAAAAAGTTAACTTATTTACCAAAAACTGGAAGCTATTTAAAATGTACACTCTTCCTTTGTATTAACCTTTGATTCCCTCAACAAAACTTGGGTATGAGATGCATCCAGAAGATGGGGCACGTTCTTCCCCTTTTGTAGATTGCTTGTGCAGTATGACACAGGGAAGTACTGCTAGATCTAAAAATGTTTCCAACTCAAATGATCACATCTATGCATAGCACAGTGAGAATATGCCTTTGGACAGCAGATTTTGAGTAACTTCCTTTTCTTGTGCTGTGAAGTAGAGGCTAAGTGTAGGCTAGTCCCTGTTCCAAGCCTGCTGTGTAGATGATGCATGCATGCCTAAAGGGACGAGGTGTAAACCACTGAGCACTCCCCAAACTAGAACTCAGAGAAACTTGGCATTTCACAATATTTGGGGCATTAACACTGATCCTCAGAACACACTGAAGAACATGGCATGTGAAGAGAAAATGAGATCCAGTGGAGATCAGAAGGACTACTATGTCTTGCACATCAATTACACACCCAGAGTAGGGGACACTGCCTGTTTACACAGTTTTTAATATTTCTCATGGTAACAATAACAAATGCACGTAGTTTACATAGCTGAAGTACTATATCCATATGATTGTTATACACTACTATACAATAATAAGATATCAGAAGCCACAGAAACCTTGTTCTCTTGGGCTGAGCTGAATTAACAGGAGTGTGGGAGTCTTCCCCTCCACCACAACTACATAGTTGAAGACAGACAGGAGTAAGATCTCCCCTCATCATTCTTTTCCACAGGCTAAACAAACCCAGATCTCTGAGGCTCTCCTCAGTATCATGTCTCCAGTCCCTTCAGCAGTATCTAGTCACCTGCTGGACTTGCTCACTTTTCTCATGCGGGGGAGCCCCAAAATGGACATGGTACTTCAGATGCAGTCTCAACATAACAGTGTTCTTCACTGCAGGCTGAAATAACCATCTGGCGTATGATTTTTTTTGTTCACTGCTCAGCTGTTGGAGCACTCGATCTGAATCACAAGACTTGAACTTGACTCTGAGGGGAGACCTTATCACTCTCCACAACTACCTGAAAGGAGGGTGTAGCGAGGTGGGAGTCAGTCTCTTCTCCCAAGTAACAAGTGATAGGACAAGAGGGAACGGTCTTAAGTTGTGCCAAGGGGGGTTTAGGTTGGATATTAGGAAAAAATTCTTCACTGAAAGGGTTGTCAAGTATTGGAGCAGGCTATGGTGGAGGCACCATCCCTGGAGGTATTTAAAGGACATGTAGGTGTGGTACTTGGGGACATGGTTTAGTGGTGAACTTGGCAGTGTTGGGTTTACGGTTGGACTAGATGATCTTAATGGTCTTTTCCAACCAAACTATTCTATGATTCTATGACTCCAAGAACTGGAGAATGCTTGACTCACTTCCCAGTTATGGAAGGTAATTGAGTGACTCTGCCTCAGTGGAAGAGTTGCATGAATTGAAAAAATACAATTGGGAGGTACTGCATTTAATAAATAAATAAAATTAGAGATTCCTTTGGGGGTTTTTTTGTTTGGTTGGTTTTGGGGGGTTTTTTTTAGACTGCCCTTTACCTTCAGTGCAATCAGATGTGCCTGTATCTTTAGTGAAAATTGCACCATGGACTATGGTATCAGTTACTGAAATAACTACAGACACCTGGATCTGAAAATCTTCGGGGCGGCGGGGAATAATTCTCATGTTTTATGGACTTCTTGTGAATTATTTTTGAAAATTTTTTTCAAATGTGGGTTTTTTGAAGCTACTTTTGTTAATAGCCGTTGAACTTAGTTGGGAGAACAAGTGAGATTCAGACTGTCACTGCAGATTTCTGAACCAGATAAAGAGTCTTCCACGGGATGACAGATTTTATATGTGCTGATGTCTTGAGCTTAGATTAGGACTTTTGGTAAATTCAAGTTATTTTGTCTTGAGGCTATCCTCCTAAGATTTCTTCAACTTTCTGTTGCCAAAGTTCAATCTATTAAAGTGGTTTTGGTTTTTGTTTTCTGTTAGAACTATATGGCTGCCAAAAGGGACTGGCTGTATAGGATGTTCGTGGAAAGGTTTTTATCTATTATTTCAGTGACTTCAGTGTGTTAAGAGAGCTAAGATTCAAAGATCTGTTTTCTATCTACTGAATCCCAGATGAAAAACGTATAGTATACCCTCTTGTATAGAGGGTAGGACATAATTCTCATACCAGAAGGACCTTCAGAGGTGTACTTGTTTGAGCTGTGAGGTTCTGGAATTATTTTTAAGTTCATATTAAAACGAAGTATTTCTCTGGTATCCTGGGGTGCATTAAGAGAAGTGTGACCAGCAGGTTGAAGGAGGTGATCGTTGTCCTCTAACTCTGCCCTGGTGAGGCTGCATCTGGAGTATTGTGTCCAGTTCTGGGCCACCCAGTAAAAGAGAGACAGGGAACTTCTGGAGAGAGTCCAGTGGAGGGCTACTAAGATGATTAAGGGGCTGGAGCATCTTTCTTACGACGAAAGACTGAGAGAGCTGGCTCTGTTTAGCCTACAGAAGAGAAGACTGAGGGGAGACTTTATTAATGTTTTTAAATATCTAAAGGGTAGATGTCAAGAGGATGGGGCCAGACTCTTTTCAGTGGTGGCCAGTGATAGGACAAGGGGCAACGGGCAACTGCTGGAATAATTTCATCGTTGTTGTTGCTGAGAGCATGTCTGTTCAAGCCCCATTTTAAACTCCTTCCCTGTATCTACTCAAAGGCCATAATTATTTGCCACTGCCCTGGTATTAGCAACCTCTGAAGTCACAGCTTTCCATCTGCAATATTTAAGACAAAAGAGTCTGAGAGGTACCATGAGCTTCAGATCAGTCTTCTAAGTGTCAGAAGTTGATGACCTCTTCCATGGCCAAGTAGCAGCTGTCACAGACACACAAATAGAGACAGCAGTTTACTGGTGGTTCAAACAGGACCAGCTTTTACTGTACTGCTGGATCAGGTGCTGGATCTGCATGAAACAAGGTCAAAAGACAGATGAAAGGAGACTTCTGTTGCTTGGACCTCCACAAAAGAAAAAAGAGGTCAGATACAGTGTTTCAGTACATCATCAAGTACTTCACTCTTCCTCCCCAGATGCAGGACTTTGCATTTCCCTTTCTTGAACTTCATAAGGATTCTGTTAATCCAGCCTGTCAAGGTCCCTTTGAATGGCAGCACACCCATCTGATCTGCTACCTACTCCTCCCAGTTTTGTGTCATCTGTAAACTTGCTGAGAGTGCACTCTGTCCCATCATCCAGGTCATTAATGAAGATGTCAAGGAGTATTAACTCCTAGGATGCAACACTAGTGAATGGCCTCCAGCTTGACCTCACACCACTGATCACAACCCTCTGAGACTAGCAGTTCAGTTACTTTTCAGTCCACCCTTTGTCCATTTATCTCTTTCATCAGTTAGTCTATGAGGATGATATGGGAGATGGTGTTGAAAGCCTTGCTCAAGTCAACATAAATAATATCCATTGCTCTCCCTTCTTCCACCAAGCCACTTGTATCATCTCATCATAGGGGAAGCATGATGATCACCTTGTAAATCATTGCTGACTTGTATTGGGTTTGCATAGCCAGGTTTTGGTAGCGAGAGAGTGTCAAGGGTGGCTTTTTGAGAAGCTACCAGAAGCTTCCCCCATGCCTGACAGAGCCAATGCCAGCCAGCGCCTGGACAGACCTGCTGCTGGCCAAGGCCAAACCCATTAGCAATGGTGGTAGTGCCTCTGTGACAACATATTTAAGAAGGGGAAGGAAAAAAACCTGCACAATTGCAACCAGAGAGAGGAGTGAGAAGATGTGAGAGAAACAACCCTGCAGACACCAAGGTCGGTGAAGAAGGAGGGGGAGGAGGTGTTCCAGGTGCTGGAGCAGAGATTTCCCTGCAGCCCATTGTCACTGAAATCAGGAATAAACTTCTTAACAGCAGTGTAGTCTGAAGAAGCAGGCACTCCTTATTCAGCGCTGGGTGCCAGGGGTCTATCACCACAAATCTAGCACGCAGAGTTTGCAAAACTTCACACATTTATACATAATTGATAAGCTTGTTCTACCCACTATAGACGTGCATTACTGTCCTAAGAGTACATTACATAAAAATTGTACAGTGGAGCGCATGCTCTGATACGGGGGGAGGTAAATATGTTCGGTCCCTAATTGAGTTGGTGGTCGTGATCTCCTCCTGCTGCATTTAGCTTTCCCCCAGTTTCTGCAGATTCTTGCTGACTTCATCCTTCTCAGGCAATTATCCAGCTTTCGGCCCTTCTAGGGCCGGATGTTCTCCTTTTATCAGTTTTTCAGCTCATTTTCAAGGGCACAGTCATTAGTAAGGCCTGCAGAGTTTATACAAAGTAACTGGACTTGCAGGGCTGAAGACAATGGGCCCCTTGGTACTTAAGGCTAAACTACAGATGTCTCGTTAAAACTAAAAATAAGAATTTACATATTTTCTAACACTGTGGCGAAGGCCATGGTGAGGCAGGCTGTCCCCCTGCAGCCCATG
>NW_010313181.1:22269-23473 GCF_000700745.2 Antrostomus carolinensis
CACCAAGCAGGTGGGGGCCCCAACTCCTTGGGAAGCCTGTCCTTCTGGCTCCTGGCAGGACCTGTGGACCCATGGAGAGAGAAGCCCACACTGGAGCAGGTTTGCTGGCAAGACTGGTGGCCCCATGGGGTACCCACACTGGAGCAGTCTGTCCCTGAAGGACTGCACCCCATGGAAAGGACCCATGCTGAAGCACTTCGTGAAGAGCTGCAGCCTGTGGGAGTACTCACATTGGAGAAGTTCATGGAGGACTGTTTCCCATGGGAGAGACCCCATGCTGGAGCAGGGGAAGAGTGTGAGGAGTCCTCCCCCTGAGGCGGAAGGAGCAACAGAAACGTGTGATGAACTCACCGTGAGCCCCATTCCCTGTCCTCCGGGGCCACTCAGGGGAAGGAGGTAGGGAAAAATCCAGGAAGAAGGGAGGGATGGGGGCGGGAAGATGTTTTAGGATTTGTTTTTATTTTCTCATTACTCTGATTTGATTGACAAGAAACTAATTTCCTGAAGTTGAATCTGTTTTGCCCATCCCAGTAATTGGTGAGTGATCTCCCTCTGTCCTTACCTCCACCCATGAACCTTTCATTATATTTTCTCTCCCTTGTACAGTTGAGGAGGGAAGTGACAGAGCAGATTTGGTGAGCATCTGGCATCCAGCCAGGGTCAATCTTCAACATGACTACTCCCCATTACTTCTTACCCTTAATATGCTTGGAAACTATTTGCAACACCACCCTCCTGGGGACTGAGGTGAGGCTGCCTTCCCTGTAGATTCTTGGATCCTCCTTTTTGCCCTTCTTGAAGACAGCAGAAACTTTTGCTTTTTTCCTGTCCCCAGGAATCTCCCCTGATCATCTTTCAGAGCTTAGCAAAAGTGGCCTCACAATTACATCAGCTCCATTATAACTCTCACATAATTCAAACCTGGAGGAAGCAGCACATTCCATGAATTGCAGGATTTGCAGAGAGGAAGACAACTGATCCTTAATTGTGCATGACAGTGATCTTTAACCTTTGAAATTACGGTAAGTTAATATTTGATTAACATCAGTTGTTTACTCAAGTTTTGAAATGTACAACAACCATCTATAAATACATCTCTGTGAAACTCCTGTAAAGTTAATTTACTTTTTTAGCATACATATCTCAGATTTCTTTGTTGAATGTTTACACATTATGGTGCAGAATCTAGTTGGAGGCCTGTAAC
>NW_010313182.1:0-26062 GCF_000700745.2 Antrostomus carolinensis
ACATTCATACATACATATATATATATATATAATATATATATTATTTATAAAAAATTAGAGCATTAAGTCAAGGACTCTAGAGAATACACATTCCATATGGACAGATTAAAATGTACAATAGCTTCAAAAATCCATAGAGTTTTCTACACAGTGATGCGTGTAGTAAGTGCAAAAATACTACGGTTCAGTTAATCCAAGATTTCCTGTTTTCCTGTTTCCTAGAAAAAGCAGAAGCCGCTGCGTCTCCTGAATGGCAGAGGACTCCTCCTCCTGTTTTAGGAGTGGATGTTGAGCCCTGAAGCACAGAACTTTTCCGTTTCTCTAAAGTGGAAGATGCCTGAGACCGTGGAGTGCTACTCCATTTCCTTGTGGAAGCTGGTGCTTTGCTGAGGCGCCCAGGACGAACAAAGACCCCGTGTCGTGGTTTGCAGTGGAAGTACTCTCTGCCTTTCACAGTTCCATCATGCTTCCCTTCAGTGAAAACAAACGCACAGAATTAATTGTTGGTACTTTCATTGGCACACACTCACACTTCAAAGCTACAATTGTTTCTTGGTTATCTGTTACATGATGTTTAATGCTGAGTGATGAAGCCAGATGCATATACACACTAGGGAGAACAAAACCTGGAAAGGAGAACTTCAATTGTGACCAAAAAGATGACTTCCTAAAATATTACTTCGTTAACAGTTTCAAGAGGTCAAATAGTTGTTCACTTCACAAAATAAACTATCCTCAAAACCAACTGCTTACAAAGCTTAAAACTCAGCTGTCAGAGGAACTTCCAGTATCAGTGTTAACATCTACTAAACTACTGAAACCATCATCTTTTTAAAAGATCTGAAGCATTTCTGGAGGAAATCCCAACACTTGCAGAGCACTGACCTTTTCTGACCCCATGAAACTGAAGTTAAAGAAAACCTGTGCTCTCTAATTAAGCTTTCCTGGGGTGGGGGGCAAGAAGAAAAAGAATCTCTGAAAGCCATAAGGCAGCAAAACCTATTTAACAAGTCATGTTCGATGTTCATTGTCAGTCCTACCCACAAACATGCATGTTGATTTAAAAAAAAATAGTCAATTTTAGGCTTTGCTTGTTTTTCTTATCTATAAAAACAGATGGAACTACTACAACACCCGAAAGAATTATTCTGCATAAAGCAGGAACAATAGGGCTTTAAAACAGTTAAAAACTAACTCTTAGCAAAGTGTTGCTATAAACAGAAAGCCTAGAACTGGGTGTATCAGATTCTATATGAAATCAGTGGTATTTCCAAGACTGAACAGCGTATGATTGTAGTTTAACTTTACAAACAGATCATTCTAACTGCACAGAGAACCCAGAGCGTATTTAGTCTTACCCAGCTGAACATTCAGTTCAACTCCAACCCAGATTCCAGACGAAAAATCCACCGTTCCGATGTATCTCACTGTGCCCAGCTTATTACTTCCAACACAGACTTGTTCACCCACTGCCACCCAGCTAGGCAAGATGTGGGCTTGATCTGCAGAAGCACCTTCTTCACAATCAGAAGTGTCCAAGTGGTCCTTACCAATAAAATCATCTATGGAAGTGTGAGGATAAGTCTCACGGTCTGAAGACTCTTTTACCAGTACAGAATGCAAAGGGCTTTCCACAGCGTCTGCGAGCTGGTCGCCTGCTGCTACGGCAGAGCCCAGCTGGCCTACACACGTGCTCTGCTCCTCGCCAGTGCCACGGGGTAACTCCGAGGTGCTCACCCCATTAGAGGACACAAGGGAACAGGACTGCAGAGCTGTCGAATGGTCAAAGTCCTTTCCATCTTCGACACCCATGAACTCTGTAAAGGAGTGATCTTCCAGAATGTCCGTCGTGTGCTCAACGGTTGCTTCGTGCGCTGAAAACTCAATTGTATGACAGGTATTTTTGCCATCTGAGGAACTTAAAGATGAAAATGATCCAGCTCTGGGTAACTGCTGAGAGTCTCTGTCAGTGGCATGGAGGGACAGTGGTACTTGTTCCGTTAAGGCACCGTTGTCTTTCAATGGTAACACAGGTAACTTTTCTCTCGCCAACTCCTTTTCTGACTCTCGGCATTCCTTGTTCGAAGAGGATCTTAAACTGTGTGCAAGAGATGATCCTGAGGGATCATGAGAGTCCAGCTCCTTGGTGTGAGCAGCTAGCTGGTCTGTGCTATCACTACAGGCAACAAGCATGTCAGACAGAGTCGCGTTAGAGGCACTGTGGGAGAAGTAGCCACTAGTGATGCTGCTAGTGGTGGGGCTGCGGGATACCTCTTTCTCAAGAACACGTGAACTCGTGAAGTCTGATTTAGAAGAAAACCACTCTCTGTTCTCCAGGCTGGCATTGTAAACACTGAAGTCAGCAAACTCCTCCGGTATGTAAGGCCGGAAATTTTGAAAACTTTGTGGACTTATCAGCTTCTTATTAATGGCCTCCAACTCACTGTCTTCCTCCTCGGAGTCCTGCAAAAGAAGAGAGCGTTGCATGGGATTAGGAACCTCCCACAGTAAAGTTTTCAAAATAAACTAACCTTCCTTGATTTTTTCCCTTTCTGAATGTGAAGATACAGATACCTTTAATGTTCTTTAATGGAGGAATGGAAAACACCTATGAAAAGAGCTGCTGGGAACACATGCTGTCTACACTGAGCTATTCAATTTTTAGAAAACAAAGATAATTTCTAAATAGTTCAGAAAATATAAAGCAATAAAGTTTGGCATAAGGTAAGCTCATAACATGAAGGAGTTATATGTTTAGACGGTTTTGTCATACTCAGTTTTTTAAAGCTATGTATTATAAACTTTTTCTTCTAGCTAATTTAGCTAATTGAACCCATTGAAGGTATTCTATAGAACTAACTGACTATCTAACAAGATAAAACATAAATATGGAAGAGGCCTTACAGGGTCTCAGCTACGATACCGAGTATTAACATATTGACTATTAACATACTCAGTATTAAAAACCATCCTGCACATACATGAGATTTTCTACTAATCTGATCCCAGTGATGCTCAATAATTTTGCTTACCCCCAGCTGTCACACCTGACCACATTCACAACGTTGGAAAATAAAGGCAACAGGATCAAATATTACAGACAATTTTCGAGGAAGCGTTTGTGCGCACACGTGTACGTGCCTGGAGGGAAATATGTGACACTGATCACTCTGGCAGCGTTTGGAGGCAGGTCCCTGAATCTCCCTTTGGTAACCAGTGGTGCTGCCCTGTGATCAGCCCACAAACGTGGCTTTCACAGAGCCCATCTCAGCCTGAGGACTTCAGTCTATCAAGATGCATCTGAAAAAAACCCCAGCAATGTGGTTGGGCTGCTCCCCCAATATAAAATACTGCAGGCAGGACTCCACACAGGTGCTTTTTTGAAGTACTCAATTTTTCACATAAATATATGTATTTATTTATACATATATGTATATATAAACATATGTGTATATATACACACATACATGTATTAAAAATTGTTAGTTTAGAGCAAATCCCCACTAGAAAGAAGAATATTTCCAGAAAAATGAAAACTGCTAAAGTATTTAAAGTTTAGAGGAACTCAAGCACCTATTCTTTCACCATTCCATCATGGATTTCAACTACTGATCAAGGCAGATCCTGTGTGGTATCTGAAGTAGTTCGATGCTTTCAGACACCTGCTGTGAATCACGGATGGAAAAGGAAAAGCACAATACTGAACCAAATGACCAATGGATTCAGAACTATGACATCGAGTTTAATACCCTCTTGAAAATCGTTCCTACAGTTCGTAAGCCAAGACTGCTCAAATAACTTGGTCCAACAAAGCTTCAAACACACAGACAGCAAACAGGTTTGTTCAGTTTGCATATCAGGATAATCACAGAACTGTTTAGGTTGGAAGGCATCTCTGGAAGGTTGTTTAGTTCCAACACCCTCTGCTCAAGCAGGGTCAGCCAGAGCAGATTGTCCAAGACTGTGTCCAGTTGGGTGAGTTTTGAGATATCCAAGGATGGAGACTACAACCTCTCTGCATCACCATTGCTTCATGCCCTGTCACTGGGTACTACAGAGAAGAGTCTGCCTTGTCTTCACTCCCTCCCAGCAGGTATTTTTATGCATTGCTAAGATGCCTCTGAGCCTGGTCTCCTCCAGGCTGAACAGTCCCAGCTCTCCCAGCTTCTCTTCCCACATCAGATGCTTCAAGCTATTAATCATCTCTGTAGCCCTGCACTGGACTTGTTTCAGTAATTACATATCTTTCTTGTACTGGCAGCCTAGAACCAGACACAATACCCCAGATATGGCCTCCCTAGTGCCAAGTAGAGTAGACCACCTCCTTCAACCTGTTGGCAATGTCCAGTATACTGCTGGTCTTCTGTGCTGCAAGGGTCACGGGCAGCTCGCTGTCCACGAGGACTCCAAGGCACTTCTAGGCAAGAGTTTGCACTTCCCCTTATTGAACTTAATGAGATTCCTCTCTGCCCAGTTCTCCAACTTGTTGACATCCCTCTGAAAAGCAGCACAACCCTCTGGTGCACAAGCCACTTCTCTCAGTTTTATATCATGTTCAAGCTTGCTGAGGGTGCGCTCTGTCCAATCATCCAGGTCATTAATGAAGGTGTTGAATAGTACTGGTCCCAGTACTGAGCCCTGGAGTACACCCCTTTTTACCAGCCTCCAACAGGACACTGCACCTCTGATCTCAATCCTCTGGGCCCAGTTGTTCAGCCAGTTTTTAATCCACTTCACTGTCCACCTATCCAACCTGTACTCTGTCAGCCCATCTATGATGATGTTATAGGAGATGGTGTCAAAGGTTTTACTAAAGTCAAGGTAAACAACATCCTCTGCTCTCTCCTCATCCACCGAGCCAGTCACGTTATTGTAGAAGGCAACTGAGGTTGGTCAAGCACAATTTCCCCTTTGAAAATCCATGTTGACTACTCCAAATCACCTTCTTGTCCTTCACGGGTTTGGAAATGCTTTCTAGGAGGATTTTCTCCATCACCTTCCCAGAGACAGAAGTGAGACTGAGCAGTCTGTAGTTAGCTCTTCTTTGTCCTTCTTGGAGACAGGAGTGGTATTTGCTCTCTTCCAGTCTTCAGGTTCTTCTCCCAGTTGCTATGACACTCAGTGATAACTGAGTGCGGCCTTGCAGTAACATCAGACAGCTCCCTCAGCACTTGTGGGTGTGTTTCCTTAAACAAACATGCAGTTTGTTTAAGTTCTCCCCAACCTGGTGGTCCTCTACCAAGGATGTCTTCCTTGTTCCACATCTTCCCTTGGGTCTCAGGGGCTTGGGATTCCCTGAAGGTTAGTTTTACAGATAAAGATTGAAGTTAAGAAGGCATTGAGTACGTTGGCCTTCTCCAAGTCATTTGTGAGCAGTTCCCTGCCCCGTTCAGCAGTGTAATTAACTAAAACATCCTTGTAGGTATGTATTAGGAAACACAGGCTTATGTGACATGATCTTTCTCCTAACCTGGAGGTGGTTGTTTTCCCTACTTGTTTTTGGTTTTGTTTTGTTGGTTTTTTTTAAAGAACTGACTAAATTACTTCACTTTTCAGTTATATTACCCATGCAGAATGCCCTCTTAAGCTGAATCAAGCTTTCCTATAGTATGAAATTTTTGTTAGCAGAGCAATCAGTATCTGAAGAAGATGCCTCTACGTATATTTGACAAATCCAACCAGATTTCAGATTATTAATAATTTGATCAAGTAAAGGCTTGGCATCCTTTGCTTACTCGTTTTTACAGCTCTGCTTCAGAGTTATTTCTCGTATGGAATTTGGATGAAGGTTTTATTTTGTAATTATTTATTTCTCTGCAGAAGAGTGATAATGTTAAAAAATGTCACACAAGACTATTGGAAATTATTTATATTATTGTAAATCTTGCTCTTCACATCTGAAAGCTACAGGTAGTCCCTTTAAAAGTAAAGGACAAAATTAATATCCACTTTATTGAGACTACGAACACCCTTCCAAGCACTAAAGCATTACACAAAGCACCTTTTTTACATATTGGAGCATACCTGTTGCTTGTTTCAGAGGCACTTCTTCTCAATTATTCTGCTTTCTCCTTTCCTTTCACCCTTATTCTTATGAAAAAGTAAGTTTTCCTCCTTGCAGAACCTTGTAGTTTGTTGTTTTTAAAATATTACAAACTGTAGTGTTTATCAAGTATGGTGGGTTTAAGATAGTACCTGAACTCAAACCAATAAGCATTTCATGAAGGAAGCATTTGTAGATACTAGCTAAACATCCACTTGAGACCAAAAGGCATTTTTACAAGAGTTCTGTTTCTCCTTCGAATCCTGCAAGATTCCTTATTTGACCGAAAAAAATCTTAGAGCACACGGGGTCCCTGCTCAGAATCAGACTGCATAAGAGGTGCTGTAACTGAGAAATGGCTCTACAGACACACAGACATTGCTGACTTGATTAGGGAAAGTCAAACAAGTCACCACATTGTCAGTTGTGTGTTGCTTCAGGGTTATCTAGCATCGTAAATACAAAAGCTAAGGTACAGAGAAGCTGTCCTATTACTAGAACATGGGTTGTGATGAATGCTGCAAATGGGTGATGAGACATCACCTTATGATGGACAAAAGATGCCCCTTGTGGGGACAAGAAATATTTCCTTCCAAAGCTCCTCTTGAGCTTCCCAATTGGGAAATTCCAGAAACAAAGCAATATCAGGGTTCTTCAAAGTCCCGTGAATGTAAAATGTGGGGAAAAAAGAAGGAAGCTGCCTTGTACTGCTCAGGCTATTGGTAGAAATAAAGATAAAAACCTTGAAAAATTGGTAGAGGAACTGCCATCACTTCCCTGGAAAGTAGCAGAAAGACTATAATGAAAAACAGATTTAAGAACTGATAACAGTAAGAATGTGCCAGGAAGAACTAAGGAGACAAGACTATACATCAAGATTTAGCAGTAACAGATGCAAAGTAAGTAAGAACACAGAGCAGCTTTCCTACACCTGCCTTGTAACAAACATACTGTGTAGTAAAAACTTAAAAGTATCTGAGTTTTCCAATCCCTAAATGATACCTCTTCAAGTAACCTCAAAGATGCTAGTTCCTATTTTATTAATTTAAAAATCAGTAATACTTATTTAGTGGTTGTACCACTGGTGCTTCAATTTTCATCGCCTGCTAGGATTTGCTTTTAGCCAAATTCCCCTTAGATGTGTTACTTACAGGCAGTATTTAAATACATTCAATATGAAAACATTTAATCTGACCAAAACACATTCCTCTGTACTCACATGTTATATAGAACATGACCTTATGTCATGCTGTTTTGAAATAGTTACAATATTGGGGAAGGACTTTTCATAAGGGCAGTTAATGACAAAACAAGGGGAAATGGGTTTAAGCTGAAAGAGGGGAGGTTTAGATTGGATATTAGGAAGAAGTTCTTCACTGTGAGGGTGGTCAGACACTGGAACAGGTTGCCCAAGGAAGTTGTGGATGCCCCCTCCCTGGAAGTGTTCAAGGCCAGGGTGGATATGAGGCTTTGAGCAACCTGGTCTAGTGGAAGGTGTCCCTGCTGATGGCAGGGGTGTTGGAACTGGATGAGCTTTAAGGTCCCTTCCAATCCAAACCATTCTATGATTGTATGATTCTGTGATATTAAACGCAGGTGGAAGTGCTGTCCTGAAAGTTCAGGTTGAATGCTCTATTTCAGGCCAACTGTAGAAAAATATTTTTCTGTTAACTGCTTTTTTTTTTCCTTCCTTTGACAGATGTGATGTGAGTATTCAAGAAAAGTTAAGAACAGATCCCAGAGAAACATGAGAAAAAGGCCAAACATCATTCTTACGCCTTGTTAGGTGCAGAACACAAATCTAGTGAGTATTGCTGGCTTCCTGTATGTTTGGTCGCTTTACTTCTGCAGCATTTTTTACATGCTGTAAGATGCAAGTAAGCATCACACCCGAAGTGACACCAATCATCCAGTGATTAATCAGGAGTGTGAGGCTCTGTACCTTGGAGCAATCACTTACAGTATTGATTAATGATGTGAAAACTTCACTTTGGATCAGACAGAGAGGAGCAGACAACTGAAGTTTCACGGGGAGCTGTGATGCTGCCCTAATGTGAATCTCTGAACTCAGTCTGAGAGCATTATTCATCCAAATGCTGGAAATACATACTCCAGCCTACCTGAAACATAGACTTCCTCCAGCTCTGAAAAACAGGGGGTAGCCTGGGAAGCCTGCATCTTACAAAGTGAGAAAGCTTCCTTCCTAAAGTGAGAAAAAACTCCAGAATCCATCATTCATTAGACCTAACGCCCTACACTGGCAGGGGTACGCCAAGTAGCTGTCTCAGCCTCCCCCCAACTCATGGCTGCTGTTTCTTGCCTGCCTCCCCGGTACCCTTCTCAAGGGTCTCAAAGGTGATCAAACAGGGGAGTAGATCCAAATGAAATATAGCTCCATGGTAGTGTGGCCATCAGCAGGATGGATCGGTTCCCTTGAGCTGATTTATTATGCAACTGAACAGAAAGCTACGTTGATGCAAGGGAGAAGTAGTGCAAGGGAAGGAGCAAGCAGCTGAGACCTGAGGAGATTTTATCATAGAATAGTTTGGTTGGAAAAGACCATTATGATCATCTAGTGCAACTGTAAACCTAAAGAACAGCTCTTTCTAGGGCCCTGTTGGCTTCAGTAGGTTTAGAGTGTTCAATGAATTAGTTCCATTCTAATTGGAAAAGCCAGGTGCAGAATGTTGCCCTTATCCAGCTCTCAAAGCTTCTGCTTATCTTTGGAAAGCAGCACAGGCAAATGCCTGGGTGAATTCAGGGCATGCCTGGGGTGGGACCCTGTTATTACTCAAGGGATTAAAACTGCCCTGAAGTTGCTATGGAAAATTTTGTAACAATTTAGTTTCCAAGGGATGTTTTTCAACCTGCTAGAAGATTTTGTCTTCTAAATGCCTTCATGCTATTTGTATCAGTGACTCAGTGTGAGTCAGTATGTCAGCTACCTTATGGAGAGTCAACATGATTGAGAATGAAACAGCTGCTACGCAAATCCAGCAGCCAAGCTTCAAACACTGCACCAGAACACTCAGGATACTTTGGTATAACAACCTACAAAATAGCATTACAAATGCAGAACAGGTTTTTTAATGGCTTTTTTATTCGGCAGGAATGACAATAACTGCTGAATAAGAAGGATCCATCAGTAGCACTTTGTGATAAAAGAGGCCTAGAATAATTACGGGAATTAATTTGAAGGTTCTGAACTTTAAATCTAAAGCTCTGATTAAAGCAAATATTTACAGCCATGTCCCACAGCCCAAAAATCGAGTCCATCATACAGCAGAAATGATGATACAGCTTTTGTTGAAGCAGCAGTGAGAAAGGGATTTGGCAGGTGAAGATTAAAATAAAAGCCCTCCACCTCAATTCACCGCCTGAATTATGATGAAGGCAGGCTGCAGGTTAATTAAGAGCAGCAATCTTATTTTAGTTATATTATTTCCACATCAGGCATTGAGAAGCTTTTTATAGTGTACCCACACCTGAATGCATGGTTACTTACACCAAATGGGATCATTCCATTTACTCTGGGGTATAGTCACAAAATCTGGGTAACACACAAGGTAAATTAGTGATAACAACATGGTTTTACTAAACTACCATTTACTTGATCATTTGTGCCCTGTAAAAACTAAAACTTCCCCGCTCCCGCCCACCCCACAAGATAAATAATATATGAACATTAAAAAACAAAGCAAAACCGAAAACAAACCCAAAATACAAAAACCCAATTTAGTTCCAACGATAGATTGCATTTGCAAGCGAGGCAAGCAACTGTTCATTACAATAATTAGTTACAATCAATCACAAGTGATTATATCCACACACATCACACCTTTTTTCTGCTGCAGTAGCATCAGAGCCTTAAGCCCACCACCAGATCTCTTAATAGAAACAGGTTCAGGACTTACAATCTTTTCCTGACATATGTTATTGCTTTCTAGAGGCATGCTGCTGGCATCACTTCCCGAAGGCACAGCACAGCCAGCGCAAAGCACCTGAGAGGAAGGCATGCTAGGCAAAGGTTATGACACACAACACATCACACAAACCACAACTCTGACCACAGCGCGAAATACGTGCAAGTTAGAAAGGTTATCAAGACACAATGAAAAGTGAAACACCCACGCTGGCCATATAGACACCAAAATTCAAGTTAATAGGTAGAGAAACTCATGCACTCCTCCCAACAGAGTTTTAGGTGGAGAAATAAAAGTCAAAATTATATCCACTCTAAAATATTGTTTCACAGAATTATGTTTTATCGATGAAAAACCACACCCACATCTTGCTGGAGGAAAAAACCTGCAGGTTACTGTTACTTTAAAATAGAAGAGAATTACCCTGTAAAGGAGAATACTTACCAAGAATTGAAAACCTGCCCAGTGTTTCAAGTCAAAAACAAACACCAAAACCCCACCATTTACAAAGAACAGTCTGATTAATTTTACCAGAGCATTACAAAATTCTATTGCAACAGATGTATGCTGCAAATGATTTGCCAAATACACCAAATCACTCAATCTCCTCTAAAAAACACAGGTGGTTTCTAAAGATTACCTCTTGACTAAGCAGAGGTCGGCTTTCAAGCGGGGTCTTCCTTTTATGTTCCTCTTTCACTGGCATTAAGGGCTTGAAAAACTTTGGTGGCTGAGGAGAAAATGCTTTAAAAGGGCTGGTCATTAAAGCATGGGAATTCTCTGCTACAATACCTAGGTAAAAAACCAAAAATATTGTATTTCAGTTCTTCATATCTTGACTGCAAGTGCATAATACAAAATAACTGAAGGTTAAGCCAGGCAATCAGCAAGTTGCCTCCTACAGAAAAATGTCAATATTTTATTATTCAGCCACCGGCCCAAGGATGTGATAACACGGAGCATCAGTGAGGGGAGATTGTGCCACTCTGAGAAGTATGGAAACAGAAAGGAAGCAGAGAACAGCAGTATCTGCCCCTTCCATTCTGGGGCTCAAATACTTCTCCTTTTCATCTCAGTCATAAAAACAGTGGGAAGCATCCTTGAAAATGGAACTGACAGCTCTTTCCTTCCTGAGCCTCACCTGACCTCTGCACACAACACTGCAACCCTGCAAAACCAGCGTGATCAAAAAGGAAATTCTAGGCAAGGAAGCAATGAATAAACTCTCAGTCTCACTTTACTGCAGCACAACATCTACCTGCATTGCCTGATCCCCCAGAGCGTGTTACAAACTGAAAATAAGGCACCTGTGACACACGGACACAGCAGAACAAATATCCAAACCATGTAAAGAACCTGCAAAAGGACCCTTCCCACTTTAACAAAAGGATTTTCATTTTTAAATTCATAAAATAACAGTAGCTTCCCCCCCTCCCCTCTTTTCTTTCTTCTACTGTTTTGATTCACATTTAGTCTGTTCTTCTGCCCTCCTCTTAGTTTTTTGGGCATCCCCAATTTCCCATCCTTTCCTGGATGTCTTCATGCATTTCTCCCTTTCTCCCCTACTTCCAGATTACGTTTAGCTGCTAAAAGCAAGAAGCTGGATAATGCACTTAGTAGGAAAAGACCACTGAGAATTTAATTTTCAGTTTAACGCAGTAATTAAAAAACCACAAACAATGTCATTACATATATACTTTGAAGTCTCACCACTGCCATCTTTGCTCTTGCAAGGTGACTCTCTGGGCAAAGTACCATAGCATGATACATCTTGATAACTGGAAGAACAGTCAGATATATCTAGGTGGCTTTCAGACCAACCCTAAGAAACAAAAATACATAAATATGCATGCTGAGACAGGCAAACATGGAAAAATTAATAGGTAATCTCAAAAAGGCTGTTTTGTTTTGTTTTTGAAATCCCTCAAACCAAAGGAGTGACAAGTTACTGACTTAAGACAACTTTCTCTCACACAAATGGGTTGTTTAGAAGCTAATTAGCTTTTCAGTGAAGTATATTAAGTTGTTCTATAACTTCCCCCTTCTTAAACATGTTTCTACAATTCTAATATTAAGAGAGAAGAAGAAGGTTTAAGTCCAAATAATACGTAATTAGTGCAGCATTTTGAAGATACATTACATAAACACACTGTAAAAATACCATTTTCCTCTTTCTTTCCAATTCCAAAGACATCTTGCTTCAAAGATGGAGAAAAAAATCTGCGAATGCATGCTGTTTGTTGTCACACTTACATACCTTGTCATCTTCATCACAAGCAGAAAGGTCTAGTCGGCTACAGGATACCTACAGAACACCAACAGGCAGAATGACAAAATGCCTACTTTGTATTTCTCAAATATAATGTCTTGAAGAATCACTGTGATCATAAAGTCCTAACAATGTTCTTGTTCTCTCTTTTCAGGTAAGGTTATTTGTAAGGACAGCTACATCTGTGCTGTGTGAGTGGGTGACAGGAGAACACATAAAATGGAAACAATCCCTCACGCAATGAAAAAAAGTTAAAGGGACTTTGAAGTAAAAGTAATCTGAATCAGGGTAGTTGCCATCCTAAACTACTTCCAAAACCAACACACTTATAAAAGGAGAAGAGTTTCAACCAATCCTCCCGCGTCCCTGTTAACTTTCTTATCTCCTAGGAAGGACAGCTGTGAGGAGAGGCTTTGAGTGACTCATTTTCATTCATGACAACTATCCTACAGGTTGGTTAGTCCTAGCACAGAATAATCATTACTGTATCACATTGTGCAAGCATTACACCAGCACACAAACAGCACCTCCCTACCCCATTAATACTAATTTACCAGGGGATAAAGGGTCCTTACATTGTGGACATTTGGAGTGCTGATGCTCCTGCGGATGTTTCTCGCTTTGGTGGAGAGTGCCTCTTTGACTGTGACTGCCTGTGTAAAGAAAAGGACACATTAAAAACAATGCTGTGGTCTTCTCATGAGAAATGATCAAGCAGGACAGAAATGTTTTTCAGTGTGGCTAACAGCAGCAAACAGGGCTTGCAATTACAAATCTCAATTTGCATACGCAACCACCAAAATTTGTATCTACTAATTCATTCTTTGGCCTTTGCCTGTTCAGGTTCTGCATACTACACCATTGCCAGCTGTAGCTACTAGACCCACCACTATTGGAATTCTGTATTTTGCAGGAGTAAGTATTCTGTATTTTGGCTGAGAGAGTTGGGGCTGTTCAGCCTGGAAAAAGAGAAGCGTCTGGGGAGACCTTCTAGAGGCTTCCCAGTACCTGAAGGGGCTACAGGAAACCTGGGGAGGGACTTTTTATAAGGGCTTGTAGTGACTGAACAAGGGACAATGGCTTTAAACTGGAAGAGGGGAGGTTTAGATTAGATATGAGGAAGAAATTCTTTGCTGTGAGGGTGGTGAGACACTGGCCCAGGTTGCCCAGAGAAGCTGTGGCTGCTCCTCCCTGGAAGGGTTCAAGGCCAGGTTGGATGAGGCTTTGAGCAACCTGGTCTAGTGGAAGGTGTCCCTGCTGCTGGCAGGGGGGTTGGAACTGGATGATCTTTAAGGTCCCTTCCAACCCAAACCATTCTGTAATTCTAACCCAGTCTTATATTTATCCTCAAATGTTCTCTAAAAAAATCCCAAACTGAAAAACAACTAACGCGTAATATTTTTAAAAGATCGGCCATCTCTACTTGAATTCTCATAATCCAGTTCAAAAGGTGCAAGAAGTGCCTCTTCCTTGCCTGTCTCAGTCGTTCCAGGCTCAAAATGTTCTCCACTTGCAGCACACCACGTGTGTATTTTTCAATGTACGTTTCACCATCGGATGCGCCCTCGTTCTCACTCCTTGCAGCCATCAGTGCCAAGGTCTCGCGATCCTCAATTTCTTCTGTAGCCTAAATTACAAATGACACTATTGAAGTTTTTAAAAATTAAAGTATATTGTTTTTAATGTATTAACTTCTTTAGACCATCTCAATACATAAATTAATTTGAGTCAATAATTCTTAACTTAATCAGTAACCCTAATTATAACCAGCAATCCAGGACTCTTCAATGCAGATGTAAATGATGCTGAACTAGGAAGAGTCCATGTGCTGGAGAAGTTTTGCACATTTGCTGTAGTCAATGCACGTCTAGAAATAATGCATATTATAGAAATAAATATAGACATACATAAATGCATACTTCTAGAAATAAAACATAACCTGAAATTGCATATGTTAAGGGTCAACTAATGACAACTTCCTAAGCAAGTAAACGCAACTTCCTTCCCAAATCATAAATATTCTGTGTGATTTCCCTAGAGTTTAAAATTTAAGTACTACTGCACAAAAGTGACAATTACACGGCAACAAGACTATTTACGTTTTCATTTCTCTAGTTTGTTTACCTTTAGAATAATTTTTTTAGTAGATTTACAACTTGCACAAGCTTTTTCTACAAAAAGTTTATATGCCTGCAAACTCATTTTCCCAGCTATTCAGTTTTCATGACCTGAATACCCCTCTGAGTATCCTCTATATTCTCTCTGTAGACACTAACATAAGCTCAGTTAAATACAGTAGAAGAGAAAATAAAATCCCTGCAGTTTTCAGCTGTTTAAAGATAAACATGACCTCACCACTGAACTTCAGGATATCCACTTGGCAAGCTGCCTCCTCTTAGCAAAGCAGGACACTCATTTTGCAATCAGTATCACTCACTGCAGTAGGTTGTTTTGTTCCTTTCAGTGAATTTACCAGAAAAATATGGTATAATTTACCTTTGGTATATTGGATACTATTTCATAGGTTACTCCACAGGCATAATATATATTTTTCAAGGATATTCTCCTTCTCAGGCTCTGGGTAAAACTCTAGAAAACAACGTAATTTTCAATTATTGTTTTGACAATGATTATTTATGATGTTATAAGAAATAAAAGGTTGCAATGCAAAAATGTATTTTACCACAAAAGCACATTTTTCAGGACTGTAAGTTTCTTTTTAGCATTGATGAGCCTTTAAGTACTCTTGACAGCCCTGCACTCAGTATACAATGCCACTAAATTAAATCAGTGACATTTTCCTCCCATTTTGCACCAATGCTCTATCCTCATGTAGTCACTTGTAACTGAGAAACTGTGGCCATAAGAAGTCTCTAATGTACAGATACCAACATTTGTCATTTTGTCAGCCACCTGTTCAACAGGCAGAACATTCCTCTTGCAATAGCAAAGCCTAACTCAGCTTCCTAGCCAGAACTGAAATAGTAACCAGAGTTTTCACTGTTGTAATCACAAGCTTAGTGTGCTTCATTGTCAGATTAGTTAGCCCTCAAATCACTAACCATAAACTTCACTTTCATCTAATCAGGCATTTTAGACAAGCAAAACTAGCAAAGGACAACACAACAAATACCAACAGGTATGGAATTCAGGTGCTTAGTAAGTTGCTTAGTAGTACAACAGCTGTTTTGTGCTCCTCCCCACACTGCACTGCAAAATATGAAGCAATTTGAAATTTGCTCTTGGTCTCAATCATCTGGGAAACAGAAAGGAACATGATTTCAGAGAGCATCCCGTTGTCTAAACCCATGAAGCAAGGGGAACAGCAACCACTCTTATGGCCAAAGTAAAGGCTCTAAACAAGGTAAAAGTGGGTAGAGAATGTATACATTTGAGTAGTGGTGGGAAAAAAGCCTAGTTTGTAGTTAACAGAAAGTAGCAAAGAGAAAGAAAAAAGATATATGGTGTTTACACTGAACACCTGAAGGCGCCAAAGAGGCTTTCAGGAACACAGTGGCTACTCCAACCCTATATTAGATAAACTAGTGCAAAGTTCTCTGAATCAAAAAACATTTTCAGCTGTATAGCCAGGAAAGTAAACTCCTTTTTTGTTCCAGAAGTAGCACCTGTTACACTCTGAACCAAATCAAGCCGAAAAATGGGACAGTTCAAAGGGATAAGTCGGAAATGCACAGCTTCACTGCAACCTGTAATAATCTAATTTTCATTTGGCTTCTGCAAGAATTGAAGGGACCAAACTTACACAAAATGAAGCAAGCAGCTAGGAAAACCCAATCATAAAATTAAGGCTATAAAACAAAATTAGTAATAATAAAATAATATATTAACTTCTTACCTGCTTGTTATAAATATTGGCTGCAATCCTTTTCCGTAATACCAGTTCCATGGCAGCAGGGTGGCTGAGCTGCACAGTAGCCTTCACTATCAAGTAAATTCTCTCATTTTGAGGAGTTACCCTATTCAGGTGCACTGAATCATGGACAGAAGAGTCCCAAGCAGCAGTGGCTGAAACCTATGTAGACAAATTAAATGGAGGAAGGAAGGGGAAATCAAAGACTCAATTACTCTAGCAAAAGGTATAATTTGCAGTGATTTAATGTGAAGTAAAGCAATTCTTTAATGAAAGAAAAATAAGCATCACTGAACAAAATGAGGCCAAGTCTCCTTCAGAAGAAGCATAAAAGAGGTGTTAAGATATCGGGGAACACAACTGTGAGCACAACCCCTGCACTGTGCAAACACTGCTTCAGAAGGAAGTCTTCACACGGAGGCAGAGAGGAACGCAGAAGCAAGAATGGAGGAAGGAACACAAATCCTATTGCAACTGTATTAAAAGTTTATCAAATTCAATGGCAAATCTTCGATCTGTATTGAATTATGTTATCCAGAACAAACATGCTCCCATCCTGCAGAACATCTTTTTCCTTTCCCCTGCCTCCTCCCCAACTTTGGCATCCTGTTTATTCTGGAAATGGCCTCTTAAGCAACAGCCTGAGTTGGCACAGAGGGTGGAAGAAATGAGTTAAGAAATTCCAAAATGGATTCAGAACTATTCATTTTCAACAATTCCCCAACTTCATATTTAAAAAAGTAATTGTGTACTAGAAAGGAAAAAGTTTTATTTAAACACTAAGCTTTGCCTAGTGTGCACAACAAATAAGTAGTTTTCACTGAAGAATCGAGAGCCTGCAAGAGGAATGATGAAGGGGTGAGGAAAGAAGAAGGGATTTTGAGTCAGGCAGCTGAATTACTCTTTTACCAAGAAGAGCTGAGACTTGTCACCTCTGAATTAAGGCAGAAGGGCTATCAAGTCATTATCCTCTTAAATTTTAAACAGTGCAGAAAATAAAGGCAGCGCTAGATATAGATGGTACTTCTAAGACAAAAATAAAATCATAACAACAGTGATTAAATACATACAAGTAGAAAAAAAAAAACATACAAAGAAAGTGTTAACAGAAGCTGCAGTTGTGAAGAAGGAGGCTTGCTAACAATTTACCTCATCATCACTGTGTTTTATGATCGGCAGATAAAAGAATGGACTCCCATGCTCCTTTGGTAGTATTGAGTTAACTCCTGATGCATGGGGACCTATAAGTTGTTCATTGGCACTGAGGTCATCAGCTAATGAAACAAATGTGCAAAGAATGAAATAGTTTTATACCAAAGGATATTAATATATAGAGGCAAACTTGCAATACAGAGTTGTAATAAAGTCCTACCTGTATTTCATAATACATTTAAACCTAATTAATCTTATTACTATGCAAGATTTTGAAGACAACATCAGGATACAAAAGAAGGGAAGTAAAGCCAGGCTAAGACTCAGCCTGAACACGCTCTCATGTAACCTAAACAGAATTCAAAACTATTTCTAGGTATTCACAACATTAACTTACCCAGCCAGAAAATTTGCTGATTTATCCACCTGGGAGCCTAACCAGTTTACTGCTTAGTTAAATCACTTCTGATGTATCAGGGAATCTTTAAATTGAGAAAAGCAGTTCTGGCTACATTAGGCTTTTAGCTAACTAAAATAAAAAAGAGTTGTGCAATGATCCATGAATCTGTTTAAATATCCTGTTTGATCTTCTGTCTGCTAATCTCCGCTGATAATGAAAAAACACATAAAAACATTTCTTGTGAGTGTAAAGGAAAAAGTGTTTATCATTTTCCAAAAGCAACTTCTAAAGCAGGTATCAATGTGTTGCCTATATAAACATCTCCAGGAGCCCACTGAAGTGCTAGATGAGACAAGGCCTGTGGATCCTCCTCTGCTTTATGTCCAAGTTTATACTTAAGGACTTGTTTCCTCAACAGTACTTAAATGTGCTGCTAGCTCTAGTTTCTTAATGCTTACAGCGTATCTGTGTCCTAAGAACATGTATCAAGAGTCTTCTCACATGTAAAACTAGATACCTTCAAAGGGAGAACATTTAGATTGTTTAACAAAATGCTCATTGTAGCCCTAACACAGTCTTCATTAAACCAGCTGTTTAAGTCTCTACAGATAATTATTCCAACATACAGAATTGGAAGAAAAATCACTTTACACAGCATATCAGACAGTGCCATTGCCAGGACTCGTTTTGATTTCTTAGACATTTCAGATTCATTCTTCTATTTATCAATTTACTGATCCAAACTAATTTCTCCCCCCACCAGTTTCTTAATCTGCCATTACAACATACCATTCAAATCAAGGAAGAGGACAGGTATATGTGTTTCCATTCCTGCAGGTGGAATCCTAAAACAAAACAAACTACTGTTAACAAGGAAGGCAAACACATACCCAAGCTAACTTGGACAAACATCTCCATTCAAGATTCATATTAACTGTAGCCAATGACTAAACCCATCAACATTTTGATGGCTAACTTGAATGCCTACGTTGGACAGAGAATGTTTTGTTTATCTACACATGCAACTAAATGCAGTGCTTTACCAAAACTTATTTCACACTGCAGAGCAGATTTCATTTGCTGTGAGGATGATGACAAGTTTTAAACATCCTGTTCTGTTTCTTATAAAGTTAACTGATTGTAGTCATCTCATACATAAAGGTTAGTAACCTTTCAAACAACTGGATGTGTAACCACTGGCAAGGCACAGTGTTTATATCAATAAATACACTTTTTGCTGTATGACCACAGCACACTTCAGGTGGATAAGGGAAAAAAATGGCAAGGAAAGATGATGACTACATCATTCACTCAGTGAAGAACAGATACTAGGTATTATCAGAGACATCAGTGTACACTCGATTGGAGCCATATTTCTTGTCCACACCTTCCCAAATCTAACATGTTGCATTCCTCATTTTTGCATGTCAGTCCCAATGATCTTAGTTAAAACACAAATTAAAATTAAATTATATGGAAAGGAGAATGCATCCTTTCTTTCCCCCACCCTTTATCAATGAAATTATCACGTGTTCTACCATTTATTTTTGAACCACTCCTTTTTTGAAAGAAGTCAAACTACAGGATAACTCTCTCTGAATTTTTAAAAAGTGTAAAATACTATGTTAAATTCAAAAGTGATTTTCAAACCTTGAAAGCTATCTCCAAGCTACTTTACGTAACATGTTAACTAAGCAAACTTTTCTTATATTCAAATCAGCACCTGACCTTCCAGCCTTCTGCCAGCTGATTGTAACTGGTAGCGTTACAGGAAAACACAGAAAGCTCTAAAACATCCTCAGATTTTTACCTTGGAGTGTGCAATGTTCATGTAGAAAAAGCTAACCACTCCAATGGTTTTTCTGAACATACCAATTTGCAGGGGCACCAGGAATTCCACTGCCTGGTGCTGGAACAAACACCGCATTCCTCTCTTCTGTCAGCCCTACCCACTGTTCAACCAGCCGGGCTTCTCGTTCTATATCATCCTCAGATTTCTCTGCAGTGAAAGAGATTAATATTATATACAAGAGACATTTTTTTATGTGGTCTAAAGAATAAAGTACTTATGACGGGGACTTTAAACTTCAAACCTTGTTTATTGCTGATCTTTTGAATCTGTTCATCCAAATATTCTCTGCGTTTTATCAATGCATCAGACCACCTTTCTCGTACACAGTTTAAATCTTCTTCCTAACATGGAAAGAGAAAATACAGTTATTAGGCTATGTGGTTAAGATTAAAGGGCAGTGAATTTTGTGATAATTTCATAAGAATTGATATTAGCTTGCATGATGCAGAAAACTTTTTTCCCCAAATGACATGCACAATGATTAAGTACCTCATCACCCATGAATGGAAGGTTATTTGCTTTCAAGTCTCAAATTCCAACAGAAGGAAAAGAAAATGTGACTGTCTCAGTTACTAAACAGAATTATACACCACAGGCTAATTACTCACAGAAGTGGCAAATTTTTTAACAGCATATGGAATAGGAAAAAACAGGTGTCATCAGCTGATCATAAGTTCTCCTGAAGATTAGACAGGTAAGTACACCCTCAAACCTGCACAAAATTCCATTGCTAGCAGCTGCTATCAGTGCAATTAAAAGATTTCTCATGCAAACAAAACCCATCATGCAATCATGCTTTGTGGTATCACAGAAAATCCAGTTTGTTCTTCTCTGTGATAAGTCAGGAAGCGCATAAACAGCCCGCAAGAAGTTAGTACCTAACTGGTCTCTTTGAGATTGTTACAAAACCTAGTATATTATCTTAAGGGATGTCAGCATTCTCACCTAACTGGTTTTACCTCTGTAAAGCTGCCTACTAGAAATAATACTTCCATGTAGAGATCTCTAATAAGTTTTACTTTTTTGGCTACTTCCTCTTTTGTCCTTTGTCACCTTTTAGATGATTCTTCTGTTATGCTTTCTAAACTGTGACTTACTTATCATACAAAAAGCCAGGCCCAAGGTTTGTTTTTGTGTAGACAAAAAATTGCTTCACTGAAGCTTCTGTATTCCCCACCCTCACATCCTCTCCTCTCTCTCCCACTAGTGTTTCAGAAAACGGCACAACTTAAAAGGTTATGATGTTTTCTTCAGAAAACAAACAAAAAAGGCTATTCTGTATACTTTGGTTGGGAAAGATGCCTGCAACCGCAGGTGGTTGTTCTTTTCCCCATGACATTAACTGGGAACTGTTTTTCATTCTAAATCAGAGTTTCTAGCCTTTTATTCACATAGCATTTCGTGTAGCCAGTTAGGAGAGCTGACTGCTGAGTACTAGAGAAGAGAGCACACTGCAAAAGTATAAAGTCACAAGATAAATTGGAATAGCAGTGTTTTATAGCTCAGGTAGCTTCTTAAATGCACAGCATATATATGTATTTCAAAGCTTTTGAGGTTTTGCTTGCTCCAGTAGGCTTGTTCATTTGAAAGTTGCTGGCTATTAGCATTAGCTGTGCCCCATGCCACAGGATTGACAGCAACAGCAGCAATACCTGGTAACTATCCATATCACCACCATCATCCTCCTCCTTCTGGTAGGAGAAAATAAATTTTGTAAAACACAAAAGAACATGCATTTCTCTCAACAGAAACTCACAGAAAACACCCTAAAACATGAATACAAACATTTCTGCCACAAACAAACTTGTAAAATGTTAAAATTACAACATTCAAATAAACAAAGTCTTATTAACAGTTAGGAACAGGTTGGTTTTTTTTCATTACAGACTATAGCATCTCATCCATGATTTGAGTATTAGTGAACACATTTATTTAAAAAATCGTATAATACAGTGTCAGAAAAAAGGATTGAGCAGGCATATCACCAATCTTAATGTTTTACAGTTTCATCTGTATTTAAGGCTATAACGACTTCTGGTTCTCAATGCAACCCTTCTAACAAAAGGCACCTTGCTTCCCTGGGTGTCCCGTTCCCCTGGTTCTCTACCATTGCTGTTAAAAGTATGCTTTATTTCCAATATGAATTTGTCCAGTATCACTTTCAAGCCACTTATACTTCTTAAGAACTTTTTCTCCTAACTGAAATAACCCTTTTATATTCAGTGATGGCTATTTCTGATTCTGATCAAGTAACAGCTCAGTCCTTTTTGAAAAGAGAAACAGCATCTTCACTATAAGACATTTTCTCTATTAATTTTTTTTTCCTCCTCCTCAACTTTCACCATCCTTGTAAGGGAGGGAAACTAATGGAGCTAGGAATCTACTACTCATCACCTCTACACACAAAGGTAAAAATTATTTCCATATTGCTGCTGTTTTGCGTATAGTCAAATACCATACCTGGTATTTGACTATACACAAAACATATGAATATGTATAATTCATATACACCGAATTATAAGCAAAAAATGAAGCAGATTGAGCACCATATTCTCACATTATACATATTAGCCTCAAACACATGTGAAACTGTGAAATTACTTATCATGTACCACTGGGCTAAGGTCCCTTATGGAACTATATTGGGGTGGCTCTAGAACAGCAGAACAAAGCCAAAAAAAGAGATCAACGCATGAAAAAGTAACTGTCTTACCTGGTAGCTGTCCAAGCCCCTTTGCAGTTTGGTTGATCTGGCAGTCACACCACCTATAGAGACTGAAAGAATTGCTTCTACCATGAGAGGTAACGTTCCCGAATGTTGTACGGGTTTCACTGTCACCTGAACTCTGCGAGAATGACCCTAAACAGGTCAATGAGATACAGAAAGAAAGACAGAGGGAGAGAGAAAAACAGAGAGAAACTAAGAATAAAATTATGAATCAATTAAAGCACTAATAAGAAGATGGGGAAAAGATACGTACCTGCCTAAGCTGGAAAATCCCCCCTGTGTTTACATCTTTTGCCTGATGGATTTCAACTGCAGTGTATTCTCCCATCTCATTCAATTCTTGTATGGAAATCCACATTTCTATTCTTCGAGTTACCTCATTCCACCTATAAAAGACATCCCCACAAAAAGTAATGTCGCCTCATCAAACTCTATTTTGCGTGCCACGAGCCTCTGGAAAGCTGATGGAATTGTTAATCTTACCTGTCTCTCAGTGTCCTCGTTTTAGCATGAAGAGAATCAACTTCCCAAACAGAGCTGCCATTGCCAGTACATCTGTGACCCCACACTTCAATAGCAAGAGCTCCTTCTGAAATGAACTCCAAAAACTCCTCTGTGACATTCACCACGTAGTCCTGGCAATGAGAAAAACAAATCACATCAAATACAATTATTTCATTTTATCTCCTCAACTAGTTTGTAAGGACACAGCAAACAACTAACGACCTGCATGGTAAAACCATACAGTTGGGATGATAAGGCTCAATTCTGATCAACAAAGTTGTGAAACATATAATCTCAGGAATTTCTGCTTCTGCATACTGCATTTCATGCTTTGAAAATTTCCATTAAAATTATGTCACAGCTCCAGTGATCTCTTTTAAGTTATGGAGCTTATGAAACAAGTATATAATAAGACATAATTATATAATCATAGAATTGTTTAGGTTGGAAAAGACCTTTAAGATCATTGAGTCTGACTGTGAAATGGATATATAGAGACATATATATAAAAATAAAAACAAGCTATAGTTCCCTCCATGCATTACAGATTACACCTGAATTTAAAAGACCACTAACTAAAAGATTTTTTCATTTTGCTGCATTTTGAAGAGGGGATGAAGTGAAATATTATGGCATTCTAAAGTATAGTCAAAAGTCCTTAGTTATGTGACTTGCTTCTCTCCTTTCTTCCCCCAGCAAAACAAGGCTCAAATTCTAAATACCTTACCTCAAACATACCATCCTCCCAGTAGCACTACTGCATAATAAAAATAGTTACCTTACAGTGAGAGAAGGTCACTGTAAAATGAGCATCCTTGCTCTGAGGTGAAGGCACATCTGGATCTACCACTGGTGCTGCTACTGTTGATTCACATTGATCCCAAAATGTATATTGACAAAAGACAAAGTTGGAGAGATTAGGTGGCAGCCCAGTTGCCTCTTTTATTTTTACCTGAGAAGACAAAACAGATGTTTTCATAAATATGATTGTTTCTTTTTCAGTTGTAAATTATTAAAAAAACCCTAAATATTTAATTCAAAAGCACCAACTGCCATGAAGAATTTTTAAAGGACACCTCCAACTGCTTTTAAGGATGTCTCTATCTAGGAAATCTGTATTTTGCATATACAGAAACGCAGATGTAAGGAAAGCAGTTACATGCACCTAATTAGCCCACCCACGTACATGTTTTCTTTTGAGGAAGCTGATAAGCTCAAGTGGAGAATGATACACTTAATCACAGAATAAATGAAACCCAGACACCACCCATAGATCTTACATTAGATGATCAAACAAACCATAACAGATGGTTACACGGAAAAAGTGTTTCCTCTTTGTGCCCGCCAAAAAGAAGAGTCCTTGTAACATCAGTATTTAAGATGTAGACACACATATACTAGAAGTCAGACCAAATTAATTCAGCCACTGGCAACCACAGCCAGATAGACTGACCTACACTGAACCAGAACAAGAGAAGTCTCTCTTCTTTTTAGAGAATTTGAAGCAAGCAATAGCCTCCATAGCTCAGCACTTTACATCAGACCGACCACATAGTGACAAACGTCTGAAACCGTTAACTGCACCCTGTGTTCTCACTTACCCTGCAGGAGAGCTTTTTTGCTCTATGAATAATTTCTCCATTGTTATCTACGATTTCCAGACTCCCACTCTCACTGGAGTTCTCAGATGAGTCATCTCCTTCTACTACACGTTCTGGGACAGACCCAGTGACTCGCATTACTTCAACATGCAACCGTCCTGCAACCTGAAGCAAAACAAATACTAAGAACCTGTGCACAAGGGACTTAAAGACATCAAGACAGTAAATACCCAACTCTAGGAGGTGTGCAGAAACAAAAGTGAACAGTTCTCAACCACCAAATGAAAAGCAACAATGTCAAAAAAGGGGAGAAAGGAATTTAAAAAAAAAATCTGCAGAACTACTGACCTTTTTAATTCACACACAACAGAAAAGACACAGTATCATGACTATACATCAGAACCTTGAGATGCTTAATATGTTACAGGATCAGAGGCACAGGATGGTGGGGGTTAGAAAGGACCTCAGGAGATCATCCAGTCCAACCCCCCTGACAAAGCAGGTTCCCTACACCAGGTTGCACAGGGAAGTGTCCAGGTGGGTTTGGAACATCTCCAGAGATGGAGACTCCACACTCTCTCTGGGCAGCCTGTCCCAAGGCTCCATCACCCTCAGACTAAAGAAGTTTTTCCTTAAGTTTGTCTGGAACTTTCTGTGTTCCAGTTTCTGCCCATTGCCCCTTGTCCTGAGCCTTTCCTCATCAGAGAGTTGCTCCAGTCCCCTCATCATCTCTGTAGCCCTCCGCTGGACGTTCTCCCATAGTTCCTGGTCTTTCTTGAATTGAGGAGCCCAGAATGGGACACAGCCTCACTAGGGCACAGTAGAGAGGGAGGAGAACCTCCCTTGACCTGCTAGCCATGCTCTCCTTAATGCACCTCAGGATACTGTTGGCCTTAGCCACGAGGGCAAATTGCTGGCCCATGGTTAACTTACTGTCCACCAGACTCCCAGGTCCTTTTCCACAGAGCTGCTTTCCAGCAGGTCAGCCCCCAACCTGTCCTGGTCCATGCAGTTATTCCTCCCCAGGTGCAGGACTCTGCACTTGCCTCTGTTGAACTTCATTAGGCTCCTCTCTGCCCAACTCTCCAGCCTGCCCAAATCTCGTTGAATGGCAGCACAGCCTCCTGGTGTGTCAGCCACTCCTCCCAGTTGCATATTGCCAGCAAAGTTACTGAGGGTGGACTCTGTCCCTTCATCCAGGTCACTGATGAAGATATGGAACAAGACCAGAAATGACCCCTGGGAACACCAGTAGCTACAGGCCTCCAACTAGACTCTGTGCCACTCATCACAATTCTCTGAGCTCTAACATTGAGCCAGTTCCCAATCCACCTCACTGCCCACTCACCTAACCCACACTTCCTGAGCTTCCGCTTCCTGAGCTTACTTATGAGAATGCTATGGGAGACAGTGTCAAAACCTTGAAGTCAAGGTAGAGCACCTCTGCTGTTAGGACAGGCTGAGAGAGTTGGAGCTGGAGAAGAGAAGGCTCCGGGGAGATCTTCTAGCGGCCTCCCAGTACCTGAAGGGGCTACAAGAAAGCTGGGGAAGGACTTTTCATAAGGACAGGTAGTGACTGAACAAGGGGTGATGGCTTTAAACTGGAAGAGAGGAGGTTTAGTTAGATATGAGGAAGAAATTCTTTACTGTGAGGGTGGTCAGACACTGGAACAGGTTGCCCAGAGAAGCTGTGGCTGGCCCCCCCCGGGAGGGTTCAAG
>NW_010313182.1:26111-27776 GCF_000700745.2 Antrostomus carolinensis
CTTTGAGCAACCTGGTCTAGTGGAAGGTGTCCCTGCTGATGGCAGGGGGGTTGGAAATGGATGATCTCTAAGGTCCCTTCCAACCCAAACCATTCCATGATTTTGTGATAGACAACATCCATTGGTCTTCCCTCATCTACTCAACCAGTCATGCCATGGCAGAAGGCTCTCTGGTTGGTCAAGCGCTGTCACAAGTCTGATGTGCATTAAGTCTCTCAGCAAAAATCAGCATTACCCCGCGGGTCCAGGTGTACCCAGCCCCTACACAAGAGGGCGCTGTTCAGGTTTACCTCCCCCTGCTGGCTGATGATGGGCACTGCATACTGCAGCTTCACCTCGTAGAAAAGGCACTCCAGAAACACGTTGGCCACGCCAATCAGGTTGTGATTCTCTTGAGCTTCGTAAAAAGGATCACCTCTTTTGCCAATCAGCTTCCTTATCTGTTTTAAAGAGCGTTAAAGTGACGTTAAAAACTGTGAGCACGGGAACACAACATCAGATAAGCACATAATGTAAGATCATGGCACAAAATTATGTCACTACCCATTTCTTCTGTTCCTTCCTGTCACACAAGTAGAAAGAGAATAGGAGCATATCACAAATCCAAGATGAAATCTTTGAGGTGAGACACGACGCAATCCTTTCGTTACTACGGGAAACAGTAAAATAACGACCTGCATTTTTTAGTGATGTCAAGACACACCAGATTTTACCATGAGCAAGCACAACAGCCACTGAT
Organism: Antrostomus carolinensis; assembly: GCF_000700745.2. Classification (NCBI taxonomy): domain Eukaryota; kingdom Metazoa; phylum Chordata; class Aves; order Caprimulgiformes; family Caprimulgidae; genus Antrostomus; species Antrostomus carolinensis. The sequence continues at coordinate 26,851 of NW_010313182.1, forward strand.
TTCAAAAAGTTTCGCCTTACTTTTTCTGCTCTGTTTACTCTTTTTAGAGAAGAGGACCGATCATCCCCAGATTGAATAGTGGTCTGTCTGCTGGGTACCACTCCAGGGACAAAGGGGAGGTGCAGGATGGCTCCCACTTAGGCCTACAAGTGTTCCTATGATTCCCACAGGGCTGAGATCACACTTGCAGCATTTTCTATGGAAGTACCCCACACAGAGCCATGAAGAACACATGCAGATTTGTGGCCCTCCTCAGTGGACATGTTAGCTCCTTCTCTTTTCCTCCTTCTTCATCTTCAACATATGCATTTAGCCTGCTTGCTTCTACGGAGCATATAGAACACATGCATGATGGATGACATAGGTCACAGCAAGGATGATCCTGACTCAGGCAGACATAATATATTCAAAGGATGTGCTGTCACTAAAGTTGGCAGCCACGTGTTTGACCTCCCCCTGTGCTATGTCCCATTTGGGTCACGACAACCCCATGTAAAACTACAGGCTTGGGGAGGAGCGGCTGGAGAGCTGCCTGGTGGAAAGGACCTGGGGGTGTTGGTTGACAGCCGGCTGAACATGAGCCAGCAGAGCGCTCAGGTGGCCAAGAAGGCCAACAGCATCCTGGCCTGGATCAGAAACAGGGTGGCCAGTAGGACCAGGGAAGTGATTGTGCCCCTGTGCTGGGCACTGGTGAGGCTGCAGCTCGAGTGCTGGGTTCAGTTTTGGGTCCCTCAATACAAGAGGGACATTGAGGCTCTGAAGCATGTCCAGAGAAGGGCAGCAAAGCTGGTGAAGGGGCTGGAGAACAAGTCTTATGAGGAGTGGCTGGGAACTGGGGTTGTTTAATCTGGAGAAGAGGAGGCTGAGGGGAGACCTTCTCGGTCTCTACAAATTACCTGAAAGGACGGCGTAGCAAGATGGGAGTT
>NW_010313182.1:27989-31033 GCF_000700745.2 Antrostomus carolinensis
GTAGTGACAGGTTAATGGCTGGACTTGATGATCTTAAAGGTCTTTTCCAACCACTATGATCCAAGGCATGTAAGAAAGGCACAACTGCTGTTTAAACACATGTGAGAATCATTCTTGATACAAGTAATTTCGGTGCTCCCTATCAGCTGCAAGACAGCAAGATACACTTCCTGTGCACTTCTACCTGGATACTTAGAGATGTCTTCTGGAACACCAAATCTCATGTCTGACTCTTGCCAGTAAAGGAGCAAGCTTTTGACAAGTCTCACGCTTATTTCTCAAGGCTAACCTACCACTTAAATTCTCAGGAAGCACCGCTTAGTTTTGCTGGAGATACTGATATAGACTAAGTATCTTCAATTAATTTATTTACTGCTTTAAGGTTGGGGGATATGCAAATGAAATTACAGAACATTTCACATTTTCAGATCAAGTTCTACCCCACTAAGGTGTTCTGCACTTTCAGTGTATCTAAGCAGTGTCCTTGCTAGCTTTGATACTGACCACAATTTAATAATTTTATTTCTAATGCAGCTTGCTGCTTCCATTCAAAGCTGGTGCCCATCTGCATGGCAGCTATATTATGCCAGGTAAGCACATGCTTTTAGTGGTACCATGAGTCACTACCTCAGCACAATTATATCTGACCTCAGTACACTTATATCTGAGAATTCAACTAAGGATAGGACATAGCTGTGTTTTATTCTGCACGGGCAGTTTGAATATTTAGTATTATTTATTTGGGGTTTTTCTGTTTGTTTGGTGTTTTAAACCACAATATTAAAACCCTTTCACATACGAAGTCATTGCACTTATCTGTACAACATATTAAAAGGGGTAAAAACAAAAGGAAACAAACTCAATCTCTGATCCCTTTCAGAAAATATATACAATACCTCAGGAATTTTCTCCTTCCACTCTTGATAGAGGTCCCTCATGTCAATCAGTTTGTTCTCTAGTTTCTCAATAGTCCACACTTGAGTACCTTTTCCTTTTCTTCTCACTTGAATAGCAGGCTCGCTCACTATTGCACCCCTCTAAAACAGAGGAGAAAACAGTCACTGTAGGAAAGGTGCATGTAAGTAGTTTAACTCTTCATTCAAATGGCATTCCTAAAAAGGAATAAAATCCAGAGCATGCAGCTTCCCTCTGCATGCCAGCCATCTCTGTCTTCAAACACAGCATACCCTATACACCTCCCAGGATCCAGACCCCTTTGTCCTGAGACAACCACCATTCGCACAGGAACATCAGCACCCTCAATCAAATCACTTATGACAAGCATATTATAGTAATTGCTACCATTCCATTTACAGTAGCACTACAATTAGAAAACCCTTAAGACAAAAAAAATGGTATGCAACTGTAACAAAAGCTGGTAATTTTTGCAAACATAACTAAAACACAGGTTTTACAGCAACAGAACACACACGTCTGGTCACCAACCACATGCGCATATGGTGATCATACATTTGGAAGAACAGCAAGAGCTATGCCTACTGCTATGTTCCCATTTTTACTTACAATTATTCACTTTCCATATATTAAATTCAGGTAGCATCCATATTTTGCCTATGCACAATCTAACAGAAGTAGCATTTTATAGCCTCAAGTTTGATAAATCTTATCTAAGTCTACATATTTTAGATCAGCCATAAAACTACATTTTCTAGCACTCTTTGCTGTCATTACCTTTTTGTTGGCACTGAGGTTTTCAGCAGGGATCTGAAGCGTTACTTGATAATCTGTGAGCTTACTCATTTCTTCTGCTAAGAAGTTTGCTTCTCTCACCAGTGTATTGGCTTTTACTATCTGCTCTCGGAGTTTAGCCAGGCTCTGTCGAAACAATTCATCCCTGTGGTGCAGTAGGTAACATGAAAAATACACAGAAACCTATTTCTATTATTGGAAAGCTGCAAATAGAGGTGCTAACAAAGACTGTTCTGAAACAAGGTTAAGAAGAAATGCTGTACAGCACAATGTCAGCAAACATGAAACAGTGTCAGATCATTTTACTGAGGAAAAGCAGTGACCACACAGTAAACAAACATATTACTGTTGAGATCAGTCTAGCACAGTAATGCCCAAATAAAAGGGCACAGTACGATGGGAGCTGGTACAGTGATGATTTGTTAAAAGCCCTAGGGATGTTTTGAATTTCCAAGAAATGAAATAATTGCAGCTGTCTTTAATCTGGAGTCCTGATGCACAGAAACTACCAGTTCCAACATGTGAGACTTCATCTTGATAAAACCTGCTTTTCCTCAGATCATGATGCTGGAACCTGCAATCACTGCGGGCCACTGCTTTACATGACAGCCAGGGCTTTGCAGTGCTACAGACCCCTCAACCTCCCCTCTGTATACTTACGTCACCTCAGGTGTACATATAATAAAAAATAAATAATAAAAATCTTAAGTCCTGTATACCCAAAGTACTTTGGAATAGATGAATGAGCACAGGTTAAAGCTTGTGCACTCCATACAGTTAGCCGTCTCTGGACAAATTCCAAAAAGGTTTTAAAGCCTGTCTGAACAAATCTATTCTAACCTACCACCCGGCAAACCTGCTATGACACATACTATACCTCCACCTCTGATACTAAGATACACTCTCACCTGGGATTCTCATCTTTAATTTGTCTTTTTAAAGTATGACGATAATCCTCTGAGCAAATGCCAAGTCCCCCTTTCTGCCTTTCTTCATAATCCCAACAGCACACAATGTGTCTCATCATCTTCATGATCAAACTTCAGATATTTCAGTGACCAGCACTCCCCTGTATGCTTTTTTTATGCAAAGTCCTACTGAAATGCAGGACATGTTGCAGGCATACACTTCTCATTTCTACAAAATGCATCACGTTACAGACAAGCGCAGGAGGAACAAGCAACCTCACGGGCCCTGCTGTGACTACAGGCAAAGTTTGCCTATTTGCCTTTATTCAGATAAACTTACAACTTTTTTATGTCTTTATAATACAAACCACAAACAACTGCTAATATACAAACAACTGCTAATAACTCTTTTACTGTGAGGGTGCC
>NW_010313182.1:31139-33113 GCF_000700745.2 Antrostomus carolinensis
CAGGGGGGTTGGACTGGATGGTCTCCTGAGGTCCCTTCCAACCCCCACCACTCTGGGATTCTGTGAAATACTGTGATCCTAATATGCCTTTCAGTCCCCAACAGAATTCTTCTTGAACGCCTGTATTTTTTTCAAAATATCCCAAAGAACATCCAGGGTCATTCAAAATGCATTTTACTGGTTCCCTGACACCACACCAAACTGGGAAGCGACCAGCAGTGTTAGAAGCAGCCCTGAACTGTAGTGCCTTCAACATGCTCAAACGTGCAGCTTTGTTTCTCTCCTCTACTTGGCCTAAGTCTGCAACAGTGGTGGGTTTTGTTGGATTTTAAATACCTGCTACTCCCTCTCCCTCTTGCTTCTGTTACCCAGGCTATCGAGATTAAATGAGCAATTCCAGACCATGGGAGTGACCCATTCCACACACAGCTATAATTTTGGATTTACCCAGAAAATGAAGGTAGAGTCAAGAATTACTCACTAAATAGTACTTAATACTGCGAGTGCATTACACCTGCAACCACTGAGAGACAGCTACCTAGCTTGAGAAACAGAAGGCAGCTTTGATCTGTAAGTGCTGTAAGAACCAGGGGATTCAGCTACAGCCGGTCCCTTCCCTCACCTGGGAAACCAGCATCTGGTGAGCTTTTTGGGGAGGCTCCCACACCAGTCCTGTCTTAGCCAGATTCTTGAGAAAGGAACAGTTTAAGACTCTAAGGAGGACTTTTGAGCAACTCAACCAATTATTATGGGTAGTTCTCATTACAGTTGTGTTTTTCTATATATAGCTGTGCCAGTGCCCTCCCAGACACTTAAGCAAAAAAATCAAAAGTTTCAGATAGGATTTCTTAATTCTTACTACTCAAAAGCATATGACAAGCTCCATCAGGATTATTAACTGAAGCAAAAACCCACTGAACATGAAATCCTGAAACAATCATTTAAGCCAAACACTATGGAAACTGATATCTGACACTCACAAGGTGTCATTGCAAGTCTGGGATTCCTAATGCCAGACACAGAACACACTGAACGAAACCTCTGGTCCAGTACACTCCCTGCCCTCCTCGCCCTGACAAATTATATTTGTTCAAAGTTACAATGGGTTCACTTTATGCCAAGAGGTTTTAACACCAGGTCAGGTATCACCCGTCCTTCCATAATCAGCATAAAGTGGGAATACATTCAGTGCAATGTGTTCTAGTTGATCTGACAGACCCAGCATGTGCTCGCATCTGATACCTACCAAATTCATTCTGCTGGCTGATCCGGTAAAGCTCCACTTCGTCTGCAACGGCAACAAAGCGACAGCTAAAACTGCACTAATCATGTCCCGTGCAATCCAGACACTTGGCTCCTCCTGATGTTCTTCACATCCAGTCTTCCCATTTTTCCTTGCATTTCTTGCCCCCTGGCCAGCTGTCTGGTAAACACTCTCTCAGCACCACACTGCCATGTTGTTACAACATAAATCCCTCAAAGATATTTTTTCTAGTTTCTTATTTAAGAAGATTCAATTTTTTTGCTCTTTTTCCAGAAGTCCAAACCTCTCCTAGAACTATAAATGAGTAAAAAGGATACTGAAGAAAATCTTCTGGATGACAGGAAACAGATAATTAGTTCTTCCAGAAAACTGCTTCTTCAATGGCAGTGCCACCAAACTCAGACTCCTCACTGATCACTACAAGGAGGATTCTTTCTCCTCTTTTTTATAAAGCAGCAAAGTATGGTCTTCAAGCATTTCAACAGTTATATAGGGTAAAGCATTTACCCAGGAAATCCAGAGGCAAAATGCTTCTTCAAAGCACATCTCCTCCTCAAGAAACATCTAACAATTACTGAGAAGGCTGGCAGAACACTCAGCCTTGATACCACTGCAGATTTCCATTTTTTATGTCATTACATGGCTATGGTGGTTGGTTGATTTTAAGTTAACCACAGAATGGTGGGGGTTGGTAGGGACCTCAGGAGATC
>NW_010313183.1:0-2542 GCF_000700745.2 Antrostomus carolinensis
ATGGGATGGGATGGGATGGGATGGGACAGCCCAGCCCGCCACATGTGCGCTGAGCTGGTCGGGGCTCAGCCCGCTGCGTCGGGAGCGACGACCCCCGGTACACGGTAGTCGTCGCCCTCCCGTTATGGGGAACCCCTGCAGAGGGGAGCCCCTGCTATGGAAGGATCCCATTTGCAGGAAACCCCCGTTTATGGAGGAGGAGCCGTATGGGGAGCCCCCATTGCAACTAGTCCCCATTATGAGGAGCTCCCACTGCAGACACTCCCCATTATCGTGCACCCCCCTTTAGGGGGAACCCCCATTGCAGACACTCCCCATTAGGTAGGACCCGCCTGTTATGAGGAACCCCCATTGCAGACAGTCCTCATTAGGTAGGACCCCCATTAGGGAGAACCCTCATTGCAGACACTCCCCATTAGGTAGGACCCGCCTGTTATGAGGAACCCCCATTGCAGACAGTCCTCATTAGGTAGGACCCCCATTAGGGAGAACCCTCATTGCAGACACTCCCCATTAGGTAGGACCCCCCATTAGGGGGGAACCCCCACTGCAGACAGTCCTCATTAGGTAGGGCTCCCCATTAAGGGGAGCTCCAGTTGCAGATAGTCCCCATTATCAAGGATCCCCCATTATGAGGAGCCCCCATTGCAGACACTCCCCATTATTGAGGATCCCCCATTAAGGGAAGCCCCCATTGCAGGCAGTTCCCATTATTGGGGACCTCCCATTAAGGGGAACCCCAGTTGCAGATTCTCCTCCTGGATTTAACACCCCCCTGCACACAGGGGACCCCCACCCAGGGCTAAGGATCAAGCCCCAGGTCTACGTGCCGGCATTAACAGTTCGCGTTTATCCAAGGAGTTGCGTCTGAAAAGGTCCACGCAAACATTCCCCAACTAATTAATAATTAATAATAATCCCCCCAATTAATAATTAACCCTCATAAAAGGCCTGGAAATAAGATTAACCCAGTGACACAGTGAGTTGCCCAAGGCCATGGAGTGAAGCGGTGACAGAGGCCTAGCGCTCTCAGAGAGCACATAATCACAATTTCTATGTGAGAGATAAAGATTTTGACTTTTAAAATATCCTTTTCTCCCAATATAGTCCACGATACTCCTCATGCAGCGTGGAGATGCCTCAAAACACCATCATCTGAGGATAGTTTTACTGGAAACCAAACCCTCCAAACATCTTGAGATGGCAGAAAACAGGGGAGGAAAATGGTTCCCTTGGAGGTTTCCCCAAAAAAAATCAATTTTCCTACTAAATATAAATTTTATGCCAGAATTATTGATAAAGACCAAGCTGTCTGGAATATTTTAGGCAGGGGTAAGCTGCTCACACACGCTTTTTTGGCCCAAATTCATCACAAGGCTTAGGAATGTGTCTAATTATAAATACAAGTTATTAAGGACCTTCTTAAACAAAGATCGAGAAGTGACTGAATTCTCCTCTCCTTGGCCTCACGATTATTATTTTTCCTTAATGGCTTTATTTAATTTATAGCAGTTTCGTGGCAGCAACCGCTGATTCCTGCAAAGAAAATAAGTAGTTGGGAGGAGCCGGTTCTGAATTTCCAGTCCTTTACCTCTATTTTCCCAGAGTTCATCGATCATGTGCTGTTGTATTATTTTCTTTGGTCAAATTGTAACGTAATTATTTAATAAGTATTATATACTTAATTCTGAGATGTTTAATTCTGAGATGTTACGTAATAAGTGTTATATATTTAATTATTAAATGTGTTAGTACGTACTATATACTACTTATTATATATTAAGATGAGCAAATAGGAGGATGGGAAACCTTATTAATCAGCGTTATGGTCATTAAAAAATATCAGGGTTAATTTTTACCTCACTGGAGAGAAGTGGCAATTCACCTAACGTGGCAGATAATCCCTTTAATCTTTATATATTGAATTATTTTTACACCAGAAACACTCTTCCTCATCCCCATTTGGACATGTCTCTGCTGCCATTCATTCATTCGAACTCTTAAAATTAAATTTTACCAAAATATTTCTCCCTGGTTTTCGATCTGACAGAGCTCTTTTTTTTTTTTTTTTTTAAGCTGCAATTTCTGTAAATCTGTAAATTCTGTAAAATGTCCTTTTCCTCCTGAAAAGATTTTTAAATGCTGCAACATGTAGCATGAGGTTTTCACAGCAGACTCCTCTAATTTCTAGAGGTTTTCTTTTTTTCATGATGATTTATTCCAAAACACACTTTATTTCCCATATAATCTCCCTCTTTAAATAACTCGGGGTCTTACATCTCCCTAGAGCAGAGAGTAGGGTTTCTACCTACCCTCTAAGCAAATTCTTGCTCTTTTCTTCTTTTTCACTGCAAATTTCCTTCTCTCTCAACTTCCTGCGTGATTCATCTCTTCACTAGCAACTGAAATCGGTTGAGTGGTGACAAACCTGCTCTTTGCTGAGGCATCAAACCCACTGGTGCCATGAGCACAGGAGATACCAGCCTCAAAAGAAAACAGTATTTTTTAATTTTTAAATAAAAAATATTTTAAATATTTTTAT
>NW_010313184.1:0-292 GCF_000700745.2 Antrostomus carolinensis
TATTATTATTATTATTATTATTAATTTTTTTGTTTTCCCCTCTAGCCATCTACCTCGGAAGCCAATCAAACTGCCTTTTAATCTCGATCATTAATGAAAATATATTCCCGTCTGTCACGGTAACTGATTCCCAGCCACTCTTAAGCCCGGCGTTGGCTCGTCCCGTTTATCACGTTGGTGTCAGTGTTGCTCTTATTTCCTCCGCGTTTGCGTCTGGCCGCTCTGTCCCTTCTGGTGCTGCTGCTTCACCTGGGCCAGGATGTCTCGGATCTTGCGTTGAGCCATCTGCGGG
>NW_010313184.1:339-4475 GCF_000700745.2 Antrostomus carolinensis
GAGATGGAGATGGAGGGGGGGAACCCAGGGCTGGTGAGACCCCCCTGGTGGTGATGGGAACGGCTTTGTGTGTCGTGAAAGAGGCTTCAGATGCTTCAGTTGTGAAGTTGCTCCTGGAGATCCCGTCCTGCTCACAGCCCAGAACATCAACTGTGTCCTCAACTGACCCAAGTGTGAGCAGCAGGTCAAGGGAGGGGATTCTGCCCCTCTGCTCTGCTCTCCTGAGACCCCACCTGCAGTGCTGCCTCCAGTGCTGGGGCCACCAACAGCACAAGGACATGGAGCTACTGGAGCCAGTGCAGAGGAGGCCACGGGGATGATGCGAGGGCTGGAGCAGCTCTGCTGTGAGGACAGGCTGAGAGAGTTGGGGCTGTTCAGCCTGGAGAAGAGAAGGTTCCAGGGAGACCTTCTAGCAGCCTCCCAGTACCTGAAGGGGCTCCAGGAAGGCTGGGGAGGGACTTTGGCCAAGGGCAGGGAGTGAGAGAACAAGGGGTGATGGCTTGAAAGTGGAAGAGGGGAGATGGAGCTGAGATGTGAGGAAGAAATTCTTTGGTGTGAGGGTGGTGAGACAGTGTCCCAGGTTGGTCAGAGAAGCTGTGGCTGCTCCTCCCTGGAAGTGTTCAAGGCCAGGCTGGATGAGGCTTTGAGCAACCTGGTCTAGTGGAAGGTGTCCCTGCTGATGGCAGGGGGGGTTGGAACTTGATGAGCTTTAAGGTCCCTCCCAACCCAAACCAGTCTGGGATTCTATTTTGAGTGTGGTTTCCTCAAGAATTTGGGTTTTTGGGGTCATGCTCTTTGTGTGCACACACTCCCACAGGTCTCCCTCCTTCCCCCACCATCACACATGGCAAAGGGTGCAGGTCACCATCATCCACTTCTGCATCCACCACCAGACAGGTGTGGAAAAAACCCTCCACACACATGGACACAACCCCATACAAGCCATCAGAGAATCCACCACTGCCAGTGTGGGAGCTGCCGGGGCCGTACCTGGCTGGCGTAGAAGTGCCCAATGATCTTCACGATGACCTGCTCATTCTCATCAGGGGTCTGGTCCCGCGGCACCACCACCTCTGCTGCCGTCAGGTTCTGCAGCTCATTGACCTGCGGGGAAGGGACGGAGACCACCTGGTCACACCACGCAGGAAGGAGGAGCCCCTCTGGGAAATCCCACCCAGGCCACTGGGAAATCCATCCCTGGGATGTCCTCAAGCACTGGCATGAAGCAACCACCCTCCCAGGGATGTCGTCCCCTTCTCTAGGTTGCTCCCATCTTCATCCAAGCTTTGCTTCTGCTTACGGTTTTGCCGCCTTTGCCGATGACCCTGCCCGCGGCCGAGGCAGGAACCCGGATGTGAGTCTCCAGCTTCACTTCTTCCTTCGGTCCAAAGAAGTTCTCCTCCTTCAGCTTCCCATAAATCCTGCCTTGTGCCTGCAGAGGGGAGGGAGCATGGAGTCAGGCATCGCCCAAGATGTCCTAACCCAGCACGTCCCCACCAGCTCAGTGGGTCACCATCCCCAGGATGGGACAGCATCCCATGAAATCCCAGTTCCTTGGGGTTTCCAACCAGTTCAGCCCTTAGAAGAGCTGATGCTGGATTTACCCAACGCCAGACTAGGATCCAAATTGGGGTCACCTTGAACTGAGCTTCTGGAGGGCCCGTGATGACGACCATGCGCACTTTGGAGTCTGGTGTCTCCGGAGGAGCAATCTAGAGTGGGGAGAGAGATGGTGGCTGTGGTGAGGAGCACCATGGGCAGGGTGGTGGCCACGTCTTCCCACCCCTGCATTGCAGGATTGGGCCCCCAGCACCACCACTTTGATTTCTCAGGTGTTTTTCCCAGCCAGAAAGGGGCCCCAGGTCGGGGAGGTGCTGGCAGAGGAGGGGTCCCCACTGGGGTAACCCTACCTTGATAGAGGCACTTGCGAACCGGGAGAGCTGCTTGATGTGCTGGCCCTTCTTGCCGATGATGGCACCGACCGCCTGCGCGGGGATGAAGACGTGCACCGTCTCCTGCTCCGGAGGCTGCGGGTACAGAGTCAATGGTCAGGGCTCATTGCCACCATGGAGATCAAAGCCCCAAGTCCCCTCCCAAGTGATGCTGACATCTCCCCTGGGGGGTCTGAGCATCTTCTCCACATGTTCACAATGGTTTAGAAGACGAGATCCTGCACTCATGCTGGACCTGACCTGCCTGCTGACCGCAGGGGATGCTGAAGGCATAGCCCTGACCATCACAAGGGTCTTCTCCACACAGAGGAGATCTCTGAGCTGGAAGCAGGAGCAGTTTGAGCTGCCTGGTGTTCACCTACCATGAAGGAGCTGTACGGTGCAGCCCCGGAGACGCTGCTCGGTGGAGGAGGTACTGCGTTGGAGGAGGCAGGGAAGAGGCCAACTGCAGCCAGGTTAAGGCCAGGGATGAGGTGAGACTGCAACTGAGGGTGAGAGGACAGAAGAACATTCATTGTTTTTATCAGGGCAACCTCCTAGACAGATCCCATCAGCCAAGACGCAGGGCAGGACCGAACTCCACTCACACTCATGGCAGCCACATCATTCTCATAGGCTTCCCTCACTTTCTTCATGATCTCCTGCTCTGCTTTGCAGCAGTTCTCAATGGAGCCCTTCACCGTGATGGTCCTTTCAGGATTGTACAGAGTCAGGTCCTGCAAGCTGATGGGAAAGCCAATGTCAACGCCAAGACCCTGCCCTTCCCGAGCAGCACTATGCCAGGTCCTCTGGTCCTTCTCATGGGTGCTATTGGGGTGCTGGGGACATGGGGTGCCACCGTCACCATGTACTGGGACTGCTTGGTCAAGTCAGAGTAGGGACCAGCATCATGGTTTGCACTGGGAGCAAAGCACCCACACCACAGCCTGGTTTCCCAGCTGATCGGCAAGGCATCTCCACCCGCTCTCATCACATCACCCATCTCCTCATCCTCCCCATCCACCCCGGCCTGAGGAAGATCTGCCCTGGTTTCCCCAAAGAGAACAAGGAGCCTTACGACGAGATGGTGATTTTTGTCTCCGTGTCCTGCTCCACTTTCTTCAAGTTTCGTCCTTCTTTGCCAATCAGGCGCCCCACAAAGTTGTTATGGGCCAAGATTTTCAGAGGCACTTCATCAGCTCTTGAGAGAGGAATAGGTAAAAAAAACCAACATGAAGGATTACCACAGCCAGAAGAGGAGGGATTTGGTACAGAGGGATGGAGAAAGCTCAAGTCCCCTTGCTCAGAGTCCTCCAGTCCTCCAAGCCAAAGCTCCTGCACCCATGGGAGCACCACCCAACTCTGGGATGGTACCAGAGCCCAGTGAAGAGCTGCAGATGGGTTACACACACACAGTAAATCGGGGGAAAACCTTACGTCTTGGTGTCCTTCGCCTCCTTCTGCATGATCTCCAAGATCATCTTGCAGGCGGCGGAGCAGCCCTCTGGGGTGGAGTGGATGCTGATGGCTTTTTCTGCAGCTCCTGCGTTTTCTTTCCGGTGCACGTCAATCCTGCAAGCACAGGATGGACGCTGGGGCCGGGGAGCAACTCTGTGACATCCCGGCTGCTTCACTCCCTCCATGTCCCCATGGACCTCCTGGAGCTCACACTCAAGTGTAAGGTTATATGCACCCCGGGAAGGAGATAGGAGTTAATTCTGGGCTCGATACTCAACATGGATGTGGTGGTCAGAAGCTCAAATCACAGAAATCCAAATAAGGCATCATCATCTATTTATTTTAAGCAACAGGAGTGATTAAGTGGTGGAACAAGCACGTGCCTGGGGGACGGGATGGGCTGTCCATCACTTCATGTCTTAGTTAAAGTCTTCCTTGGGGGACAAGAGGAGCCAACACAAGCTCGGGGGTCAAAGGAAAGAGCGGGCAGGCAAAGCTCAACAGGCTTGTGCTAAATGAGACCAGTTGAAGCAGCGACCTCCCCACATGCCTGCCCAGGTCCTGTCCCAGCAAAGGGAGACACGGGGGGAAGTGCAGCCCAGAAAGCCTGGCTGGGGCAGGGCACGGGAAGGTGGCTCTTGGACTTGCTGCCCCACATGGTAGAAGAGTTGGAGTGGCCTCAAATGGCCTGTTCTCCAAAAAAAAATCCAACTTCATCTACCACTGCAGACCACTCGGCTCAACACG
>NW_010313184.1:4505-5224 GCF_000700745.2 Antrostomus carolinensis
ACTGCGTCTGCTTGGTGATGTTCCTGATGGTGGCCCCTTCCTTGCCGATGATGGCACCCACATACTGGGTGGGCACCAGAAGGCGGAGGGGGATATCCACGGGCTGCTGCTTGACCGGTGCCCCTGCGGTGACGGGGGAACCCTGTCTGGGGGCACCACGTGCCCCGAAGCCACCCCGCCGCCCGTTCTCCGGCCCTTGCACGGACTGCTCATCGGGGATGTAGGAGACCTTCAATGCGTGGTTCTCCAGCTGGTGCCCGTTCAGCTTCATGATGGCTCTGGAAGAGGAGAAGGGGTTGGGGTCCCTCCAAACCGAGCAGCAACAGATCAGCATCAGCTCAACCCAAAACAAGCCCTTCCTGGGGGGTTGGAAGCACCAGGAGGGGGGAAAGGAAATATCAGAGATGCCGTGGGGACCTGGCAGAACTTTCCACCCAGACTGGATAAGATCAAGTATTTTAAGGGGAACCTCTCTGAGCACCCAGGGGAGGGGATGGGAGTGATGGGTGCAGGTTGGGCTCATGCAGGGAGCCATTCCCGTGTCTCCTCCACCTTAAGATTTTTGGCTGATATTTCAAATCCCCTCCTCCACCTTAAGTTTTTTGGCTGATATTTCAAATCCCTCTCCCAGTAGATGGGAGTAGAAGTTCCCAGTAGAACTTGAGGGACTGCAAGAGCTGAAAGCTGTCGATAGATGGGGCTGGCAGCAAGAGCAAAGC
>NW_010313184.1:5257-17366 GCF_000700745.2 Antrostomus carolinensis
ACTCCGGAGAAAAACCAAAACTGCAGCTCTCCAAAGTGGTCAGTGACTCAACTCTTGAAAAAAGGCAAAAAAACCCCCCCACAAAAAAACCCAAAACCAAAATCAACCAACCAACTAAAAAAAACCCCTAAAATTGGCTGAACAGAGACTTTCCCTGCTAGCATCCCCGTCCTTGAAGGGACCAGAGAAAGATGCTTGATGAAGCACGTGCATCCCCAGAGGAGGAAAAAGCAGGGGGAGAAGAGCTGCAGATCTAAAAGCAAAACTCCTTGCATCAAACTCTTTTGCTGGATGCTTCCCAGTGAAAGAAACCCAAAATATTTCACTTGATGAGGTGCAGAGCACAGGACTGGTGGGGATGGATAAGGGAGAGGAGGACAAACTGGGATGGTTCTCCTTGCTGAGCTCCACAGCCAGACCCTGCCCCATGTTATTACAGAAAGTAAAAACAAGACCATGGTTCCCCCATGAAGGTTTGTCACAGCCACACACATGACCACAACAAATTCATGGTGGCCACGGGTTTGACAGCTGAAGTATCAGCTGAGTGGCTTAGAGCGACCACAGACAATGTCCCCAGGGATGGCAACGCAGCCGCGGTAGCCACATTTGAGACACAGTGGCCACATTTGAGACATGGTGGCCTCAGTGACGGAACCCTTCCCAGATAAACACCTATCAATCCAGGCTGCCCTCCAAGGAAAGTGCTGATCACGTCCATTTTCCAGCTTCCCCAAGACTTCATCAGGGCAAAAGGAAAATGAAACAAACCACTAAAAACACAATTAATTTCCTATTTGCATTTAATGCAAAGCCTGATCTTCCCCAGACAGGATGGGGAATGGAGCTGCAAATCTCCCAGTGACATGGCCACCAGCCAGAGAGGACACGTGTTGCCTGACATCTATCAGCTCCTATGATATTTGGTCCCTATTACGTTTTCTGGAGCAATAACTCCTGAAATCATATAAATACAAGGAATTCTTCACTTTTCCTTGAGCAAAAAGTTATGGTTTTACTCTCTGAACTGCACAGAAAAGCCTAAAAAAATGTGTGTGTCCTCTGAAGGGCTTTCATCTGAAGATGAAGAAAAAGAAATCAGACCTCTGAGGGGTTTCCTCAAAGATTTGCTGCTGGTTTAGCCAAAAATGTAGAAATTCTGGAGTAATCTGACTCCCAGCACTGGAAATCTTGTTTTCTGCAAGTGGGGAAGGGGCAGGAGCCGCAGCGGGGAGGGCAGCCTGAGCTCCTGGGGAACGTGGGGCACTTACTGCCTGGTCTGCTCCCGGTTGGCATAGGTGACGTTGACGACAGCGGTCTCGCTGTCCGTGTTCACTGCGAGAAAAAGAGGCAAAAATTAGAAAGGCACCACAAACACCTCGGGCCAAGACCCCCAAAAAAGCAGAAAGTTCCCACTCGGGTGATTCCCTACTCGGATGAGTTCCCTCCACGGCTCCTCAGGGATTTGCAAACATTTTTCTCCTGCAAAGGAGAAGACTATCCAAGTGTGTGGGACTCATCCTGCACATCACAACCTCTCCTGTCTTATTTCAAGGATCCCAACACACCATTGTGCTCTGCAGCAAAGCCACCAAAGCCAGCTCCATCCTGCCATCCCTCACCAGAGCCCAGGGACAGTCCCAGGAGCTCCTCCAAGCTTTCCTTTCCATTTCTAGCAGGGTTATGGTAACTCTACTCTCATTAAACATCCCAGGGGCAATATTAAACCTCCTGTCTCAACCAACCATTAAAGGCTGAGATAAAATCTGCTGAGTGGAGACAGATAGTCCCCAGCCAACATCAGGAGAGCATCCTTCATCTTCTCCGGATGCAGCCACTGGTGGGTACCCATGGGTGAGGTGGGAATGATGCTGACCCACCACCCAATGTGGGGACATCCACGTGTGCTGCCCAAAGCCACCACCCAGGACCTGCCTTTTAGCAATAGGGAACAACAACAACAACAAAAGCCTCAGCGACCAGGCTGAGACCTCTTGACATCTTTAGCTGTGGCTTCTGCTGACAAAGGAAAACAGCACGTCCATCCTCACCTTCCTCTCCCTCAAAAATAGCTGGGGCAGAAAATATCCTAAATAAAAATTAGCTGCTTTTTTCACTCCTACCTTGCTCGCAGTTTTCTACGGTACCATACTGGGCTAGCAAACCATCTAGAACCTGGAAAAGGAAGAAAAGAGAAAAAACCAAACCCACTTTATACTGGGATTGTCAGGATAGACCAGGGAAATAATCAATCAATCAAGGCAGCATTCTAGTCATTAAGATTTCACAAGCAATTAGATGAAGGAAGCTCCTGCCTGTCCCAGGACGCTGGACCAAGGGGCCTCAGAGCCAACTCAGGGGGGAAAGAAGAGTCAGGGAAAAATCCCAGCAGTAGATGGGAAGAAATGATCCATTTCATTCTTTATTTAAGAGATAAATCATAGAACTCTGTAATTAAAAGGGATTTTGTTGGTGTAGTTTACGTCGCTTCTACCAGTTAAATTCACTCCTGTAATGGAAGAGGAATAAGCTACATGGATGCAAGGCTCTAGTATAATTAGACTCAATTAATAACAAAGAAAAGGCTAAATCAACTTTAATCCCAAGCATAGAAACCTAGGGGAGAATTATTCCTTCAATCTGATCTACACTTCTCTGCTTGCTCCTCTTACCTCCCATCGCAGCTGGGGTGGGATGTTTCGGATTTGAATTTTCCGGCTCCTGAAATAAATAAAAAGTGATTAAAAAGCAGATTCGGTGTTCAAAACACGCCTGTTTTGCCTCAAATTGTTGCACATTGATGTATCTAATCATGCTTTGCATTTTTATAGACTACTAGGGTTTCTGATGGCTTTTGGCTAATTACAGCCAGCTCGGTTGGTGTTGGATTTATGCCGGGAGCTTCGTTGAGAACAAGATGCCAAAATCCCCCCGACCCTTTAGCACTGGGTGGAGCTCTAAGGAGGGCAAGGCTGGAAAGGCAGAGATTTTGCCAGATTACGGATTAGAAAGCAAAAAGGGAGCTGTGTGTTCATGTAACCTGCCCTCTTGCACCGGTGGAATGAAGAGATGATCCTTGGGATGTCACCAACCGCTGGCAGGACCCGCTGGAGCATCACTGCCACATCCAAAAAACCTGGTTCAATTTTAACTACAGAGATCAAGGCACAGGCATCCCAGCTCCACCACCCGAGATGGTCTCATGCTGCTTCTCCACTCACATTTTTGGCTCTTCCTAAGATCACTTTTCCCAAAATAGAAACTCTTTTTTTAATTCTGATGCCAAATTTGCCACCCCCCACACCCATCACCGTGCAGCTGCCGCAGACAGCTGAGAGCAGCCGTGGGCTCATCCAGTAGCTCCGGCACCAGCACGTAACCACACCACGGTGGCTGCCGGCACCCCAACGTGCTGCTGGACACCCCAAGAGCACCCACCTAAAGGCAATAACACCTTTAAGTGCCCAAGGAGGCAGTTTTATGGGTGCAACCCACATGCAAACACAGTGTCAAGCCCTCACAGATGGCTGGTCCCTCCCTGGTGTCCCTGTTTTTCAGGAATAACCCAAATCACTGGATTTTCCTAAAGATAAGGATGATAAATGCCATGACCATGGCAGACAGCTCAGCACTCACAATGCTATATCAGATAAATACCCTTGGACCTGCTCATTGCAGAGCCAGGCTTCAAATTCAAAGTATTTATGAAAGGGTGAAATAATCCAAAAAAAAAAAAAGGGGGGGGAGAAAATGAGATGCCAGATCCTTATCTTCTAATTACACAACTTCAGAAAATGGCTCAGCTCATTTGTCAATGAGAAAAAAAAAATTGTCTCAGCATGAAATGGCCCAAAGCGAAAGGATTTAGAGACACAGGTAAGGATTCCTCCTCAGCCCCTTCATCCTGTGAGGTAAAAAGCAGCTGCCTCGAGCATCCCCTCTGATCCATGATGCTGATGCAATCCCACACACATCAAAATCCCCAAAAGGGTTGGTTGGTTCAGATGGTTTCCAACAAAAGCAGAACTGATGTTTCCCAAAATCATCAAAGATTTCCCAAAGATTTAGACCGCAGGGATGGGATGGTCAGAGATTTGGGGCTGCTCTTCCCTCTAAAAGTCAGATTTTCAGTGTTCCCACTAGCTCAGCCACTGGGAATGCTCTGGAACACCAAATTTTATCACTGTTCCAGACACAAACTGGGTAGATGGGGAAAAAGAAGCCAACTCAACCCTTAAAATTGCACCTTTTTGTGGGGAGCTGCGGGAAGCAAAGTTGAGGGGAGCACGCTCTGAAACCAGACCTCGTGTTTACATGCTAATCCACATCCCAAAATGAATGGGAGAGAGAGATTAAGAAATTCAGAATGCAAAGAATGTCACAGTCCAGGGAGGGTCAAAAGGATTTGAAGTGATAGAGGAAACCCCCATAGGTCTCCTGCTGCCCACCCCTACCACGGAAACTTCTCCAGATAGCTACAGGCATCTGCACGGGCAGAGCATGTGTTCTGCACATACGTGACCAGACTCAAATGTGCTATGGAGAGAAAAGAGCCATTTATGTCCTCGCATCATAATTCTGCTGGTGGCATCTAAAAATAAAATAAAATTAAATTAAATTTAAAAACTTTTAAAAATTTGATCTCCTTTGCCAAGCTTGTTGGAGCACCTGCCCCAACAGAGCATCACCCACATCCGCACCGGCCGGGCAAGGCGAGGGGGCTGCTCTGTGCTTTTTTATTAATATGTTAATTAAATGGTAATTCCTCCCATCGCGACCATGCCACCAGGATAATTTGCCACTCTTCACACCTTCATCACTGATGGATATTAAATCCCCACGAGGCCACGCTTGGAGGGAGAGACGGGTCTTTTATCAACCCAACCAGGTGAGCTGCACAAAGCAGAGCAGGATCCCAGGAAATCCCGGGATGAGCCGGCACCTGGAATACTTGATTCCATCAGTGCCCATCCTGCCTGGGGATGGTGGCACCAGGGCCACATCCATCACCTCTTCGGTGAGATCTGGCTTGACATGGAGTTGCCCCACAGCAGGTGGAAACATCCCGCTCCGATGAGCGGCCGCTGCTCAAATCCAGCTCCGTCCGCGCGCTCGGCAGCGGCTGTGGTTAGAATTACAGAGGAAAGCATGAATAAATAAACCCCGTTATTTACTTTGCTAGAAGCAGGTCCCGCTGTATTTAAATCCTCATCTCGAAACGTCACCCTTCGCAGCACCGAACGTGACAGCCCGGTTCTGTTCGCTCCCACCTCCGCGCCAAGCAGAGCTTTATTCCAAATAAATAACTCGGCGAGACGGCGATTCCCCGGCTTTTTATTCATCATGTGCCAAAGGCAGCAGCTCCTCCCTCCTGCACCACTGAAGGGCTCTCACAACCTCTGCTCGCCCGATCTCGCTGCCAACCAGGACTGGTGATCGTGCCCCTTGGGTGAGCAGAAGCCATGGACCAGCCCCAGCATCTCCAGCCCACAAGAGAAGGCAACAGCTCTCCTGAAGGCAGGAGCCTCCCAGATCCTTGGGGTGAGTTGGAGCAGACTGATCAACCTGGTAAAAAAATATCTATTTACAGATCTGGATGGTTTCTGCACGTGCTGGCAGCTTTTTTTTTTTTTAACTTAAAAAGAAAAAAGAAAAAAAAATGTGGGTGGAGAGAGGATGGCAAATAGCAGCAGAGTTGTAAGAGAAGAACCACGGATCCCAGGGATGGGTCCCAGTGTCACCCTCCTCCTGCTCCGGTGCTATTCGTGATAACAGAATTTTAGCATCCCTCTACGTCCATCCTGCAGCCCTCGAAAACCTGCCAACATGCCCAGCAGCCCCATCTGGATCTGCTGGCTCTCCTGAAGAACCAGGAAGCAAAGTGAGACCTTCAAGATCTCTCAATGCTCTCAGTAAATCCTCCCCAGCCCTGGGTTGGGTTTACTGGGAAAAAAAACCCACCCACCCTGATGCACCCAGAGCGTCACAGGAGGCTGCGATGGAACCCACATCACAGACGAGCATCTTGGGTCAGTCCCTTGGTACCCTCGACTAGTGGAAGCACCAAGATCTGCTCCATCAAAGAACATTCTAGGGGTTTTCCTTCAACCAGCTCTTTAAAGAGCTCAACACACCAACAGGTTAAACTTCCCTGGGCGGGGGGGGAAGCAAAGAGACAGAACAAAGTGCCATGGAGGATCCTGCAATATCCAGGTAACGTGGGGGTTTCTCGCTTTCTTGTGCTCTGCCCATCACTGTCGTGTGGGTAGGAAAGTCTCGTTTGTTCAGAAAACACCCGTTGCTGGTCTCCAACAGCCCTGGAACCAGTTGGAAACCACTCTGTGTCCCCAACGCACCCAGAGCCCTCCCAGCATCGCTGGCTCTCGGTGCTGCATCCTCAGAGCTGAGCACCCTTGGGTACCCATGGCACAAATAGACTGATACCCACTGCAACCTTCCCAGAAAACCCATCAGAAGAATCATCGTTAAGTTCATAATTAAGAATCATCATTAAGAATCCCAAATTTGGTTTTGTTTTGGGGGTTGTTATTTTTTTCCTTTTGTTTTGGTTTGCTTTTTAATTTTTAAATCTCACTGGGAATTGTCCAAGCACAGATTCAGCCATCGGCATCCCCCTTCTCTCACCCCTGGATGCATCCCCAGAGATCGCCTTCAAGAGAGCGCCCAGAGCCTCCCACTTAATTAAGAATCTGCTGGTAATTCCCCGGAGTGGACTGGCACGGTGGCAGTGGTGGCAGGGACCCAAGAAAGGAGCACTAGCTAGTTAGGAGCAGGCAGCCTGGCCAGGGGCCAGCGGAAGGCTGGGGCTGGCCACCGCAAGCTGGAGGCAACGGTAAAGCATCACCAGCACAGACACATCCAACCAGGAGACCCAGTGATGCTGCCACCTCCTCCTGACAAATTTCGGCCACAGGTCCCAGCCAAGACCAGAGCTACTCTGTCCCCATCACGGAAAAGCTGAGAGGTGTTTGGAGAGGAGCATCGCTGCACCCACAGTCACTGAGTGAGTCGGCAACGGAGCTGGGGATAAATCCCACATCTCCCCATGGCATCCCGGGCATGTGTCACCCTCCTCTGCCCCATGGCACGTGGAGACTCACGGCACGCGGAGACTCGCTGAGGGACTGGAGTTCTTTTGCCAACAGGATTCGGCTCTGAGCATCAGCAGCAGCACGGAGGCAGCTGGAGGGATCAGTGCAGTGGGCGCAGGGATGGAGAGGAGGATGGAGCGTGCGGGATGCTCAGGTCACCCCAAATTATCACCTTCAGAGAATTTAGCCCCAAACTCCATTCCTTGTGATCTGCAGGGAGCAGAAACTCACAACCACCTGCGTTAGTGGCACAAGATGCTCTACAAGGTTCATCTTTAGGAGCAATGACAACGTCCCTGCACAGGGGTTACCCCCACAAGTGAAACAGCCCCACAGAGTGGCTATTTCCAGCCCCACAGATTTCATTCCTCTTCCCCCACTGGTCCAGGTTTTGTCCCGACAACTTGATTTCTCTTTAGTCCCAAAGCAAGGAGATGATTTAGTGAACGTCTGCTAGAGAAAGGGCCAACCCTGAGCACTCTGGCAGGAGCTGCTGGTTCTCTGTCCCCCATCTCTCCACATTAGGGTCCCAGCGGCGTCAGATCAGGTTCTGCAACCACATGGGAGCCACACACACACCAGACACACTTTCTATGGAATACTGGTTACAGCGTCTGTCTTACATCCAACACCTCCTGGACCTTCTCCATCCACCACAATGTATTTCCCAAAGCAGAGGTGACTTAACAGAATGAAGACGCTGAAGGACTGAGTGCTGATGGTAGAACATGGCCAAGCTCTGGATTCTCCCTGACCCCATCCTGGCCATCTCCTACCAAAACCATTTATAGAATCATAACATCATTTTGGTTGGAAAAGACCTTTAAGATCATTGAGGCCAACCCTAAAACCAACACTGCCAAGTCCACCGCTAAACCATGTCCCTCAGCACCACATCTACATGTCTTTTAAATATCTCCAGGGATGGGGACTCCACCACTGCCCTGGGCAGCCTGTTCCAACATTTGACAACCCTTTCGGTGCAGAAATCTTTCCTAATATCCAATCTAAACCTACTCAGCTCCTCGGGGCAGGAGGAGGACAGCCAAAGCCAGAGACATGGCGGGACCTACTAGAACTGAACAACATTAATGATGGCTTTTCAATCAAATGCAAATGTTATGCAAATTTGGGAGCTGAAAACACAGTGCATCCCTGATTCAATTAACAGCATTTCATTTATCTAGTTAGGCTTTGATTCAGGAAAGCACTTAATCCTGTGCTTAATGTGTTGTTGTTGTTGTTTTTTAATGTTTTAAACATTTTTAAATAGGAAAATGTGGTTGCTAAGACACAAACGTTGCCAGGGGGACTCGGAGAAAAGTTGTAGCTGAAATTACTCGCTTTTCCCTTATAAATTGACAGCCTTTCAATTTACCGGCATGTCCGCAAAGCAGGAATATTATCCCTGTACTCCTTTCATTGACAAGGAAACAAAAGCACACAAAAAAAGGAGATACCTGTTGGAAGCCCACAGCAGATCCCTACCACACCTCTGAGCACAACCCAGCACTGTCCACCCGCTCGGATGGGATCAGCCTCCAGGTTTTAGCCACTGCACCTGTGATTTGCCATCTTCTGCGTTGCCCTCCAAGCCGACACATCTCTCTGCTTCCCCACGTGCCAGTCAACTGTTATACTATTAAACCCACTGACCGTGGACTTCCCAGTAGTACCAGCACACAAGGTTCGGGCTGGAAGCACTCACGCACATCAGCAAGGCAGGGAAAAAAAAAACCACATACCAAGTCCACCAGATGATGCCCAAGCAAGACCAACCATCCTAATTCCTTCTTCGAATGCAGCATTACTAAGGTTTTGGTCATACATCAGCAGAGACAGATTATTTGATTTTAATTTTTTTTTTTCAAATCTAAACCTCCTGACTTGGCTCCTCATGGAGGTACAACAGGGTCCAGGTTGAACTTTTGGAGTGTTTGTGGTTTGGAAGAAAAATCTCCATGTGAGACTGAAGAAGAACCATGGGAAAGTCTTCCCCTGAGTTTGCAAAGAGCCTGAAACCAGAGCTCTGAGACTTGGATGCATCTCATTTGTTCTGAGCATTAATACAGAGACAAGAATATTCAACTGGAGAACGTAAGTAAAGACATGGAGATCTGGGCTAGTGTTTCCTAAAGGTTGGGGGGTGAACCCTAAATTAAGGGCATTTTTAACAGCACTGAATTATTCTGCCAGAGTTAAGGTCATCACTGTCCTCTCCTGGCCATGCCACTCCTCACCACAGGTCTCCCCACTGCAGCATTACCTGGGCCCCCTGTACCCCACCTTGGCCCCTTCCTTCAAAGTCTAGCTTCACCACTGAAGCTGCTGATTGAGATGTGTCTGGACTATGACCTGGGCAGGTCAGGCATAGTCCCACAGAGCATGAAGAAAAGTAGTAGAACCCTACCAAAAAGCTAGAGTTGAGCAGGATCCAAGAGGGATGGAATGGGGGAAGGAGAAGAGCATCTATTTTCTTGTCCTGAAAAGGGACCCAGCTTGCAACCTGCTCAGGAAACATCAATTTAAACAATGTCTTTTTCCACATCTCCCATCAAGAAAAAGCAAAGGTCTCCCAGAGAACCATCCCTCTGCCTCCAAAACACCTTCTCCCACCAGATCTCAACTTAATGTCACCAGTGCAACAAACTCTTAAACTCTTAACACCCTTTCTTCTAAGAGCACCTTGTGTTATTTCAAGCTGCTACCTTCCTTCCTTCCTTCCTTCCAACGCCACTGACCTGCTTGCCCTCATATCCTAAATCATCACCAAAAAACCTCATCTTCTCTATAAACCACACACCAGTGAAAAACCTCCATGGTCACAGTAGTTGTTGTTCACTGGGGAACCTGGCCAAGGCAAGAGAAGAGAGTTCCAGCAAAGCCAGAGCTAGAAGGTGGCTGATGGGAAAGAGATTTGGAGATGGAATAAAAGGATGAGGAGGTTGAGAAGGAAATACATAAATATATATAATGACAAGATTAAAGCAGCAGTAGCAGGAAGAAAAGCAGAGAGAAAACCTTTGGGGCTAATCCTTTGAAGAGAAACCATCCAAGAGGCCCCTCCTGAGAAGATCAGGCAAAGCCAACAGACATTTGTCTTCTTGCAGTTGGAGAGACGCAGAATTGAACCAGCCATGGGATTTCAGAGAAACATGGAGACATCCTCCACACAAGAGTCTCATACAGACCCACTTGCCTTGACTAGTAGTTATCTCTGGCAAGCAAGCATGACATGATTAATCCTTCCCATCAATCATCTCAGCAACCAGAATTTGATCTTGGGCTAATAAATCTGTCTAATTGGTTTCTCCCCATTAGCTCTTTATCGGAACTGCTTTGTACATGGAGAATCACGGCTAATAATTGATGAGAATTTTTCAGGGAGCTGCTGAGAATGAGAAGTTGTCCATGAGGATCCCCTTGAAAGCCTCAGAGAACTCATTCCCATTTTTAGAAGAGCTCCTGCATCTTGGGTGTGGAAGGAAGGGACTGGTTGATGTCCAGAGCTTGGAAAAATGCTCTTATATTCCTTCTTCTATTGAACTGTGTGCTACCTTTCCACTCCTCATTTTCCCTACTGATCCCAGGTAGATGACACTGGCATGGAGCACATGCCACATCCACCCAGTCTTTGAGAGGAGTCAATACCTTGGTGCTTCAAAAGATGCAAGAAATCTCAAAGAAATCTCAAAAAACCTTTATCCTCAACTTGCCCAGAGGAAGACTCTAATCATCTCCCAGACTTCTGCAGTCAGTCCTTGCCAAAGTCAATACATCAAGTATCTGTAGACAGGACAAGTTTAGCAGTAAGTAATGGAGAGGAAAGATGGATGAGTTTTGTACAATGCATCCATTTTGCATTCTCTTTCCATTCTAATTTGCTGGCAGGTTGCCACGTATTGAAAGGCTCTTTCTGATGCTCTGAACATGCCCCAAAGCCAAGCCCAACTAAACTTGGTGGGTCCCCACAACCAGTAACTCAACACCAAACCACAGTAGGACACGCTGTCTCTGACAAATGGGCAGCAGATAACACACCAGTTCCCTCCCAGTCACCACCAGTCACCTCCTCCCACTGTGACCCAGCAGCCAGTGAAACACACTATGAGATTTTTCATCCCTTAAGAAAAATCTAAAATCTCAGTTCTCAAACTGACCTTAATCAAACCTGACCCCCGAGCTGGCACCGACTGGACTATAAGAACATCAATAAATGTGATGTTTAAAGGCAAATTTTCTTGCAGACCATTCCATGTGGAGGGGTGGCAGAAGTGGGACTTGTTCCTCATCCCATCTTTTACCCATGGACCTCAAAGCACTACCGAGACCATCACTTTAGAGCACAGAACATCACAACAAACTCTAAAGAATCCGGGCAAGGGAGCACAAACCATCACCTGCATGTCCTCAAAGCATCAACGGGAGCACTTCCAGCTCCTCACGGCTGTTGGCTTCTCTCCACCCCTGATATTCATATAAAAACCCGAATAAAAGCACCCACAGGGTAAAGTATATTCTGCATTTTGGTGCATTCTGCACATTTTAAAGCATCTTCCTTCACCCATCAGGGCCAACTTTGAGTAGAAATGATCCTGACTGTGGATTCTCACTCAGCCACCTGCCTCCAGGAGCTACGACATCAACCACTGATACGAGAGATGTCTCAGGCCACCAGGTCTCCTGCCATCCTGCCCCAAATCCAACAATGTATAAAATAAAAGTTCAGATAGTGTGAAACCCACAGCACGGCCACACTGACCCCTGCCCTTCGTTACCGCCTTCGTTAGGGTGCTGGGGATGGGGTTTCAGCCACCCATGAACCTCTCACCCACTTCTCCTCACCACGAGAGGGCACCTCTGCCCTTCTCCAGCATCCAAGATGACTTTCTAACTGGTTTCCAGTGGCTCTGATGGTGCTACAGGGTCAGGGATGTTTTCAGATGAGTTCAGGCATTGCAAAGCAGCCAGGTGAAGCTGCGGGCAGGTCAGATGCA